>NC_055687.1:840000-1140000 GCF_017639745.1 Melanotaenia boesemani | reverse complement strand
GCTGCTGAAATCCTTCCTCATGGTCACCTGGACATGTTCAGGAGGGGAGGGGGGCGTGTTCGAGGGGGGAGGGGGTCTGGCAGCATCTGCTTCGGCTGCTCTCGTGTCTGTTCGAACATGCGTGATGTTTTTTTAGCAGCTTGCTAATCGTTTAGCTGCGTTGATTATTGGACTAAAACAGTGAAATGAATCAAATCCAGAGTTTCTTCAGGAATATGAGCTAATATGGAGCAAAGTGAGCTAGCTTATATGGACAAAGTTTAGAAGAGACAAGAAGCTGATGTTCCACAACCTTCCATCAGACCGACCTAACTAACTAACTAACTAACTAACTAACTAACTAACTAACTAACCGACCACCTCGCCTCTGGAAGAACTGGGTGACGTACTGTCCACCCCTCTCTTCTCTCTCCAGTCTCAGCTTTTTCTTTTTAAACTTCCCGATTTTTGAGGCATCCTGCCGTCTTACCATCCACTCGCTGTCTGTCTGTAGCTTTGATGGAGCAGCTGGTGGAGCAGCTGATGGAGCAGGTGGACTGAACCATTTAAGGGAAATACAGAGGGGGTTGGGTATTCAGAAATGTTTCCAAAACAAAGAAACTTAGTGATACCAAGGCTTTGTAACTAAAATGTTTGTGTGATTGTAAGTTTATCGTTGAGTTTTAGATCATTTTGTTAGTATTACAGCTGCATTGAGGCCCTTCTGGGCTCCTGTCAGTCATGGGCCCCTAGAATCCTTCCCCTTTACGCCCCCTTATGAATCTGGAAATTGGCCCGGTTCGAGTCCGGCTCTCTGCCCAAAGCTTCTGAACTCCACTCTGAATGATGAAGTCGGGAAAGAGAGTTTAGTTTTTCGTTGATAACTTTTTCAATAAACTCTTGAAATGCTGTACGTAGGGCAGGATTCAGCACGTTAGCTTTCATAGCTGACGCCAGCTTGCAGTCTTCTGACTGCGATGGATTTGGCTCGTTCTCATGTAGTTTCCTCGTGTTCGTTGCCGGATTGTCGGATTGTGTCAGAGCGGTTCCAGAAGTCAATGTACATATTACTTTATCCAGATGGGAAATGCTCTTTAAAAAGGTCACTGTAGTGATGTAGAGCTCTGCAATTAAGTTCTTCCTCTCTGCCGCCATTTTCCCCTCCTCCAGACCTCCTCTTTAATCCTGGTGTGATAGATGAAGCAGGTGGTGAAACCTTCCTCAGAGGTTTTCTCCATATTGACATGACAGCATCACACAGTTGCTGCAGGTTTGTCGGCTGCATCCATGATGAGAATCTCCCGTTCCACCACATCCCAAAGCTGCTCTACTGGACTGAGATCTGGTGGCTGTGGAGGCCGTTGGAGTCCAGTGAACTCATCGTCAGGATGCTCGGTGTGTAGTTCTGGTGCTGCTCGGATTTTTTCCATCTGATGTGGTCAAACGTGGTGTCCGGGAGTTCTGGTTGATGCTCAAACATGTCTGCATTGTTGGATCTTCTTCATGTTTTTTTCTTCTGATCTCATTGTTTCGTTTCCTCCTTGTCTTCCTGGAGTTTATTTCTGTCCAGTTTTGTGTTAATCTTCATCCTTCTCCTCTTCCTCAGTGATGTTTGTCTGCTGCTCTCCGGACGTCTTCAGGAAGGTGATGATCCAGTTCTGGAGGGCCAACCTTCCTCACCAGGAGTACGTGTTTTTATACATTGACCTGTTCGCCGACAGTCTGAACTCCAAACCCCAGCAGCCATGGGCGCGCGGCGATGAGGATGACGCCGTTGCCAAGAAGGCCTTCCAGGTACAGAATCCTTCAGGTGTACCTCCACACCCTGATCAGGTCTCTGCACACACCTCACCACAGCGAGACTGCATCTCTAGACCCGGTCTGAGACCCTGAGGATCCAGAGAGTGTCTTTATACTAGGGCTGGGCAATATTACCCAAATCTTATTTCTTAATATTTTTTACCTGAATCACGATATATGAACATCTGGAGGATTAAAGGACTGATGACTCAGCAGGATTTAGAAAAACTGGTCCACATTTATCTTTAGTAGACTGGACTACTGTAATGCTGTCCTCACAGGTCTCCTTAAAAAGTCCATCAGACACCTGCAGTTAGTCCAGAACGCTGCTGCTCCAGTCCTCACTAAGACCAGGAAAGTAGATCCTAGAACTCCAGTCCTCCAGTGTGTAGAAATAAACTTTTCTTTCAACAGTTTTTATGCTGAACATCAGTTGTTCTTCATGTCAGTAAATAAATAAATGAATCCCAGCTGGACTCAGGTGTTAGCTGTGAATCTCCAGAGGACGCCGATCATGCTGCTCAGCCTTCTGGGTAAATAAAGACGAACGAGCTGAGGAACGAGCTGAAACATCATGGGTGTGTTGATGGAGGAAACTTTCAGTCCTGAAATCAGAGTCCATCAGGGAGATCAGCTGATAACAAATCAATCACTTCCACTGATTACCTGAACAGTCTGGGACAGATTGATCAGTGGGGATTGAAACGCAGGTTGTCCATGAACGTGAACCAAACCCTCTTCCTCCACCAGCCTTCAGTCATGTGGAGCAACATGTTCATGATCAGACTGATCAGGTTGATCAGGTTGATCAGATATTTGTGTTTCCAGAGTGTGAAGATCCTGACGTACCGAGAGCCTCAGAATCCAGAGTATCCTCAGTTTGTCAGGAACCTGAAGAAAGACGCGCTGGAGATGTTCAACTACAGCATAGAGGACTCTCTGGTAAGGCCTGATGATGATGATGATGATGAAAAAGATTATGTGATGATGAAGATGATAATAATGAAAATGATGAAGATGTCTGGACCTGGCTAAAAGAACTGTTTTAGTTTTTCTCAGATAATGTCTGTTCTAAAAATGTCTCCATGCTGTGTTTGTCACTGTAGCCATGGTAACCGTTGGACAGACCACAGGCCTCCACAGAGCAGAAAATAAACCCAGTGGTTCCGATCTGGTATGGGTTGTTTGACCGTTTGAGGACCAAAGTGTTTGCCGTCGTTCTGAAGTATTAAGTGAAAATCTGGTCGTCATAGAGACACAGCATCTGGCACTGACCACCTCTGAAATCTGATTGGACACCTCAGGTGATTGACAGGTCACTGGTGGAGGACAAAAACATCTTTTCAGACCTGATTCACCAGGATCATTATCGATCCTTAAACAATATCGACATGTAGCTGCAAATTTCTAGGAGAGATTTAGTCCCATCTTCACTGTTCTAACAGAAACACACCGACACACACTTCCACCGGGTTGGACCCCTGTGTTTTGGCTGCCGTCTGGTGGTCTGAGCTGATCTGGACCCAAATGGGTCACAGTGAGCAGAGCTTTCAGCCGGGCTCTCCATGATGCCCTGCCCTCCTTCCAGACAGAAAACTATCAGTCTGCTGCAGCTGCTGGTTCATCCTGTCAGGAAGTGGCACAGTCATTATCAGGGTGTACGTGTGTGCATGTGCGTGTGTGTGTGTGTGTGTGTTTACAGCTGCAGACGACAGCTGAGAGCAGATAATGTGGTTAACACTGCAGTGATCCCTGCAGGGAAACAGAAGCCATCAAAGCAAACACGAAGCCCAGAGAAACCAGACGACATTGAACACAACACAGAAATCATTAAGTGTCATGAAGATGATGATTTTGGGTCATGTGACCACCTGCAGGGATGGAGGGGTGATGGGGTGGGAGAGGGGGGTGGACATGTTTCAGTAGCTGCGTTTACATGGAGAACTTTGATGTGATCGAACCGCTAATTGAAATAAAATGCATCGCGTGAAATCATCAGCTGATCAATCATGTCATCCATCCTCCATGTAAACATGATTAGATCAATCAATAGTAGAAATATTTAATCATGGAAACGTAGCTGATTAGAGGAGAACCTCTTTTCCTTCCGTCCTTCTTACTCCATCCCCCACCTCAAGTCTCCTTGGATGAGCCAATCAGATCCATCCCTTCGTTGGACCCGTAAACCCACCCTGTCTTTACTGGTCTCGATTCCAGATGTCATATTTCCGGGATGCGTTTCAGAGGAACTGTTCCTCCATCACCATTTAAATCTTCTGCTTGTTCCAGATGAACATCATTGCTGGAAGCTTCTACGACGGCCTCATCCTCTACTCTCACGCTCTGAATGAGACCATGTTGGTGTCCGGAAAACGGCCGGGAGGAGGAGAAGTCACCCGCAGGATGTGGAATCGAATCTTCCACGGTCAGTGAACAAAGTTCCTCAGTTTTAATCTGCAGGATCCACTGGTCTCCATGTTTAAACTTGCCACCATCTTTAAACTCACAGGTCGACATCTTTATTTTTTTAATTTTTTTTTTTTTTAACTTGTCCTGTCCAGCATCATAGCAGCAAAATGATAATCTGGTTTCTGTATCGTGCTGAACAAATTTGCTCTGCCAAGGGGAGGCCTATGGGTAAGGCTCCTCTTGATAATCTGATTCATTTATTTATTTATTTACTTTGAATCATGGAATCTATGTAATCTTGCTGGACCTGACCGGAGGGGAAAGTAAAAGATGGAAAATAGCAAAAAGATGCAAAAGGGAAAGAAGAAAGGAGACAAAAAGATCACAGACAGAAGGAAACGACCCTTCAATCCACACCATCACCAGACAACAAACTGTTACACCTGTACATGAACACACCAGAACATTTCCTACAACTTTTACAAAAACAGAAACACACACACAGAAAAAACAGGGCTGCCAGTCATTAAGAGTTTTTAAATAATAACCAAATCAAAAAGACATAACAGCGACCAGATACTAACTCACAGGAAAAATAAAAAAAAATAATTATCGCTTAGTATTAAAACCCACTGGACAACTCAGTGACTGTCAGCATGCAGAGCATGAGAAACAAGGAGTGATCAGTGATGAAGAGTGGTGAGTGAGATCATGCAAATGCGACCACAGGCAGACCAGGGCCTGGGCCGGGCCCTCAGCAGCAGACCTGGAACACCAACCCAAGCCACCCCACCACAAAGACGACTCCAGCCCCACCCGAAGGGCGGCAGAGGAGAGCCCCAGCAAGAGCCCCCCACGGTCCCGGGGCACAGGTCCCAGTGGGCCAAGATCAGCAGCCGCCGGCCCCGCCAGGGACCGGCCACCCAGGGCAGCCCAAGCGAAGGGCCCAGGGCCCCAGGAGCCCAGAGGCAGCTGCCCCACCCCCCAAAGGCAGAGGGCCCGCAACATGCCTAGGAGGACCAGGCCCCCCCAGACAACCACCCGGCGTAGGCCAGCACACACCCCGATGTTCCAGCCGCACACCCGGGGAACCAGGGTGCTATCGGCCCCCTCCCCCCACTCCCCACCTACCTCAATCTGCACCACACCCTCCCCCGTGCCGCACCCACAACCACCCACCACCACACAGCCACGCCACACACAACCCACCCACCATGCCCCGTGGGGGACACCCCAGGCAGACCAGCGGACAGCGAACCCGAATGCAACCCCCGTTGACCCAACCCCCACAGAGCCAGCAGCCCACCAGCGCAGCCACCCCGGAACCCGGCCCCGGGGCAACCACCCCCCCCGCCCGCCCCCAGCTACACACAGGGGGAGCAGGGGTGTGAGAGGTCCCCAATACCCTCTCCCTCCCCGCTCCTGACTGTTTATGTAGTGTGTGTTGTGTGCAATTAAAATTGAGGGGCAGTGACTGCAATGAGCCTGCCATGCACCGCATGCCATGCCCCCCAGGTGTTGTTTGTGTGTTGTGTTTCTTGTGTTTTGGTGTCTCGGTGCATTTAAAACTGAGAGGGGAGTCGCCACGGGATGCATCCAAGGAGACCACTGAATGGTCTCCTCCGTTCCACCCCGCATGGCTCCATGCCTCCCAACTCCCTATGTGTGTGTGTGTGAGACAGAGAGAGCAGGAAGTAAGAGGGGTCCGGGGATGTACATCCAGAGGGAAGCAAACTTCCCTCCGGATGATGAGCCTTTAGTGGCATTAGGCACTCCTGCTCCCCAGGAGGCCCCCCAGGGCAAGACAGGCCAGGAGAGGCCGCCCCCCACGACCGGGCCATTCAGGGACCACAGCCAGTGAGCTGTCACCTACCCTAGAAAGTACCCACCCTCCCAAACCCCTAACGGGGAATGAGAGGATGGGGACAGTGGCAGACCCACGGCCCACCACCCCCAGGCCCGCCCAGGCCCCCCCCCCCCACAAGTGCACTTAACTCCGCCCCAACCACACACAGAAACACATGCACACACCTATTTCCTTGCACACTCCTGCTCATCCTAACTAATATATGCCCTCTCAGCCCCACCCAAAAAATATAAACACTCACACAGCATCCAACCCTCCCACTCTCACTCCCCAGACACACCCTCACTCATCCTAACACATGCATACGCACGCACACAAACATACCCCCCCATCCACACAAACATCATTCAAAGTATAGACACACACACAACATACAAGCATCCCTGTCTCACACCCCAGCACCTCCCCCTATAATCCCCCCGGATCCCACTCAGCCCTCCTTCAAACCCCTACACCCCCCCTGCCCCCGGGTCCTATGGCGGCAACCAGACACCAGGGCATGCACCAACCCACACCATGGCAGCACATCTGGGCAGGCCTAGATCCCTGGCACATACGGAGCCCACCACCCCGTAGGGGGGAGGACCACCCCCGGGCACCAGAACCCAGAACCCCCGCCCAGCCCGCCCCGGAATAGCACGGCCGCCCGGCCCAGGACCGACGCCCACCAACCCAGGCACCACCAGTGGCCTCACCCCCCGCCACGAGGCGACTCCAACCGCTGGCCCCCACTTCCCCTAACGGGGCCAGATCCAGAGCCACCCCCACCTCAGAGCAGCCCGGTCCCGCACCACGGGCAGCCACAAAGAACCCGCAACCACCAGTCACTCCCGGCCATTTCTCAAACCCCCATAGCAACGAGGTCACAGTCCTCCACCTACACTAAGTGATGGAACTAAGCACAGGGGACCAGAGGGAATGAGATTCAGCTAAATAGTTCTTTGAGGAGGCAGACATTGTCTCATTACTGATGTGGTCAACTAAGAGATTCCTAATCTGCTGAATACACAGATTATTTTTGGTTTTCCAGTTCACAAGGATAGTTTTCTTTGCGATGCATAATCCTGTGCGTATCATGTGTGCAGAGTTAATTTCCATGTTAATATCACCCAAGTCACCTAGTAGACATAGTGCAGGGATTGTAGGAATATTACATTTAAACCATGTTGACATGTCCACACATACCTGAAGCCAGAACCTGTGGACAGGTGTGCAGGACCACAAGGCATGGAGGTAGTTGTCAGGTGTGTTTTCATTGCAGTGTGTGCAGATGTTTGATTGTGACAGACCCATCCTGAACATCCTTTGTCCTGCATAATGAGCTCTATGCAGAATTTTGAATTGTATTAGTTGCATATTTGAATTCTTAGTCATTTTAAAGGTGTTTAAACATATTTGTGACCATTTATCTTTATTAAAGTTACTGGATAAGTCACCCTCCCATTTTGAAGTTGGAAGACAGATTGAGTCTTCTAGTTTAGATAATAGTCTATATGTTTTTGATAATAGCTTTGGGGCATTGAGATTCATGAATTCTGCCACCCTAATAGGTAGCTGTAAGTTTAATTGATTAATGGTATATTTTTTACATATAATAGATTTAAGCTGGTGATATTCTAAAAATGTTTTGTTACTGATTCTATATTGTGAAGTGCGAATATTTAATGATAAGAAGTTTCCATTTTCTATTATATGTTCTAATTGTTTTATTCCTTTATTTTTCCATTGAGTAAAATTGATAAGCTTTTTGTTTTGCAGGATGTCAGGGTTGTTCCAGAGGGGTGTAAACTTACATGGAAAAAGTGAGGATTTGGTTATTTTTAGAAAATCCCACCAAGCCACTAAAGAGGAACTGATATTGATGCTTTTAAAACACTTATGTGTTTTGATGGTTGAGCTGATGAATGGCAGGTCAGAGATAAACAGATCCTCACACAATGCTTGCTCTACATCTAACCATGACTCATCCAGACTGCTAGGTTTAAGCCATTTGGAGATATACTGCAGCTTGTTAGCTAAGAAAACATGATTAAAGTTGGGTAGCTCCAATCCGCCTCTATCTTTAGTCTGTTGTAAAGTTTTTAGACTGATACGTGATGGATTATTTTTCCATAAAAAATTTAGATATATGTGAGTCCAGTGACTTAAACCAGCTGGAGGATGGTTTAGTGAGTATCATTGAAAACAGGTAGTTTACTTTAGATAGAACCATCATTTTAACTGTGGCAACCCTCCCCATGAGTGATATGGGTTCTTTATTCTTGGCATGGATTCCTTTAATCTCTTTATTTTGTCTTATGGCAGCAGCTAGGGGTTCAATAAAAATAGCAAAGAGTGATGGAGAAAGTGGGCAGCCCTGTCTGGTTCCTCTCTGCAAACAGAAGCTTGGAGAGGTTTGATCATTGGTCTTACCACATGCATTTGGGTTGTTATATAATATTTTTATCCAATCTATGAAAGATGACCCAAACCCAAATTTGTTTAACGTTGCAAATAAAAATTTCCAGTTTACTCGGTCAAATGCTTTTTCTGCGTCTAAAGAAATGACTGTGGATTCCAGGTTATGTAGAGTAGAATAATCTATGATGTTAATTAATCTACGCATGTTAGTAGAGGAATGTCTACCTTTAATAAAGCCTGTTTGGTCAGGATGTATTATTAGAGGGGTTATTTTTTCTATTCTTCTGGCCAAAGCTTTGCTAATTATTTTGAGATCTACATTTATTAATGAAATTGGACGGTAACTGGATGGAAGTGTCGGGTCTTTACCTGGTTTTAATAGTAGAGTAATATTGGCTAGGTTCATATTTAAAGGTATTTTTTGTTTTTCCTTTATTTCTAATATCATATTGTAGAAAGTGGGTGCCAGCATTGTCCAGAATTCTTTGTAGAATTCTGCTGGGTAACCATCTGGACCTGGAGCTTTATTGTTGGGCATATGCTGGAGAGCTTCATGGAGTTCGCCGACTGAAAGGGGGGAATCCAAGACCATTTTATTTTCATGTTTTAATTTTGGAAGATTGATGTTACTAAGAAATTTATCAATATTGTCATCTGTTGTAGTTAGTTGTGATGTATATAATGTTTTATAGAATTCTTTGAAAGTGTTATTTATCTTGTCAGGGTCGTGGCTGATGTTTCCTTCTGGATCTCTGACAGAGGAGATGGTTGTTTTCTCCTTGTTTGTTTTTAACTGATTAGCCAGGAACCTTCTGGATTTGTTGCCATGCTCAAAGTTCTCCAAGTGAAGTCTTTGCACCAAGAATTGTGTTTTTTATCTATTATTTCATTAAGTTCAAGTTTAGCTTTCCTTATAGCATTTAGTGTGTGTTCTTCTGGGGAGACATGGTAAGCTCCTCTAAGGATTTAATTCTGAGTTCTAACTCTGAGATTCTCAAAGTTTCCTTCTTTTTCTTATGAGAAGAGAAGGAAATTATTTTCCCTCTCATTACTGCTTTTCCTGCTTCCCAAAGAACACACGCTGAAGTTTCTGGCAAGTCGTTATTTTCTAGATATAAGGACCATTCTCTTTTAAAGTAGCTGATAAACTCAGGATCTTTAAGTAATGACATATTAAATCTCCAGTTTCTAGTTGCTGGTTTATTGCTCTTACTTCTCAGAGTGAATGATACTGGTGCGTGATCACTAATGCTAATAGGATGGATTCTGATTTCTGACATGTCATTCATCAGCGAGCTGCTAGTTAAGAAATAATCTAATCTAGAATAGGAATGGTGGACTGAAGAGAAGAAGGTGTGTTCTCTTAGTGTGGGATGGTGAGAGCGCCAAGCATCACAGAGACCAAAATCCTTCATGTTTTACATTTTCTGAGGATTTCCAGACTCGATGAGCTCCTGTGGTTCTTTGTTTGTCCAGTATAATGTTAAAATCACCTCCTATAATTAGTGTGTTATCTGAGTGACCATAGAGGTGAAGAGGGAGTGAAAGAAGGAGGATCATCAACATTTGGACCAGATATATTTACAATACATAACTTAACATTTTTAATAGATAATGTAACTATTATAAATCTGCCTTCTGGATCTATGATTGTATTATCTATGTCAAAATTTAACCTTCTATTAATAAGAGTTGCTGCTCCTCTCTGCCTAGAATTATAAGAAGCTGAATACACGTGTGGAAACTGGGTTGTTGAGAGAAGATCTATTGTTGAGTTTGATAAATGAGTCTCTTGGAGTAATATTATATCTGCTTTCATTTCTTACAAACGATTAAAAATGTTTAACCTCTTTTCCCTTGTGCCAGCTCCACGCACATTCCAAGTGACAAATGTGAGTTCGTTCATGAACCAACCACAGAGATGAGGCTATATGCATATTACTGAAGCGTGTGTGCGTGCATCCCACTGCTTCTCCGCGTGCATGTGTATCTGCCAGCTGGTTGTGACAGGGATGTGTGTGCGCTTGTGCTGTTCTGTGTGTGTGTTCCTGTGAATCATGAAAAGTGCTGATGTGTATATAATATAATGACAAGTGTTACCGTTAACCGTTAAAGGGTCGGAGAGAAGAAGTGTAAAGAGTGAAAAGAGCGACAGCGCCAAAGGAAAAAAGTAATTTAAAAAACGCATCTGTGCTGAGAGCAGTGTAGTGGAGACGGGCAGTGGATTTACTGTTAACTAAATTATCTTTTATGGCAGTTTTATGGATATAACATGATCTAGTGAGAAAACAGGAAAATTAAAGCACATACCAAGTCAGTAGAGCCACGGAGTGATGTCCGGGTCGCGGTACAGCTGTCCGTTAATAATAATTTATCCACCGCGATGACTGCGTGAGCTCCTTCAGCGATAAATTTCCTCCTGATGGGAAACAGGACTCTCCGTCGGTCCAGAATCTCTCTGGGATATTGGTCGTTTACTCCAAAGTTTGTTCCCTTCAGTTCGCAGCCCTGGTTCTTCACCTGCTCCTTCTGTTTGAAGCTGACGAACTTCGCTACAATAGGTCTTGGTCTGCTGGACCCGGGTTTCCTCCCGCCGAGCCGATGGACTCTGTGAAAGGAGATGTTTTTCACCGTTTCCTCCGGGAGCTTCAGGTGGGTTTTGATGAAGTTTTTCACCGTGGTCTCGGGGTCCTCCTCCGTCTGTTCTGGAATCCCTGCAAATTCCAGGTTCTCTCTCATGCTCCGCGCCTGCAGATCGATCACCGTTTCCTTCATCTTCTTATTTTCCTCCGAGAGACGGGTCAAGCCCTCGGTGAGGGATTTTACCGACTCTCTGAGACCAGCATGTTCTACAGCCAGAGTTTCCACCTGCTTCTGGATGAATTCTAGTGATTCAAGTAGCGCCTGGAACTCCTTGTGGAGAATTTCTACCAGGCTCAAACGCGCATCAAAACTACTGAGTTTCTTATCTATAGAGATCAGAACATCTGTTGAGTCGTTCCCCGGTGGTGAAATAGCTCCAGGTGAATCCTCATTTCGCTGTCTCTTGGATTTAGATGAGGTGGAGGGGGTGGAGGTGTTGTTTGGTTTCCCCATGACGATTCTGTCGTAACAACGATCTATAAAATCTGTCAGGCTGGCCAAATCCTCCCCACTGTGCTCCAGAGTTAACCTTTTAAAGACACTATTTTCCTACTTTAAAGAATATTTTGATTATGCTGGCACAAAATACAATTGAATGAAAGTATAAATGTTTGGGCGCCTAGTTTAAATCTGCCGTCTCCCCGGAACTACGTCACCTACAACATTAGCGTCACTTACCTGTCACCAGCGGCGGTCACAGGTCGACATCTTTAAAGAGTAACTCCACCCACTGCTGAAATTTAAAAATGGCTGAAGCTGCAAGAGTTGGGGTGGGAGGCTTAGGGTGATCAGGGGGCAGAGAGTGGACGGGTCGGGACACACAGGCAGAAATGATTGACAGCTCCAGCAGCTCTGGAAAGCTGTGGAGACTCACGGCAGGTTGTGGCAGCTGCAGGAAGTTGCTGCTGCTACGATTTGAGCTGCTGTCTGTCGTCAGATGAGGATCAGCAGGTAAAGAATAAAGTCCGGTTTTACTTTTACACACTCGGAAGCACAAATCCGTCCCTCTGCAGGAAGATTTCATCAGAAACTCTGTGGAAGAACAGAAGTCTGACCCCCAATCCCAAACCGAAAACTTGAGCACTCGCCCTGAGCCCCTGATGACTAAATGACATCACCTGCGTGAGGAGTCGAGGGTGACAGGCCACAAGGGCTCGAAATGCTTTAAATAGGATTGGGACAGCACTTTGAGACCTGCACTGCAAGGAGAGAGACGCCATACACACACATATATATATATATATATATATATATATATATATATATATATATATACACACACAATATATATATAGTATATATAGTAGAGGTCAGGAAGCTCCTGTAAACGCCGCCGTGGGGAAATTAAACGGCGAAAAATATAACGACCCAGCGCCACAATACTGAAGAACATGTTTCACACGTCGGCTTCTCTCGGTAAACTCCGTGTTTCACGTGACATCGCAGTGATTTATGGGTAATTCCTTAGCGAAAGTTGGCATCGATGCAGACTTATGGAAAGGGGGCAGAAAGGGCTCAAAAATGTCCGCCATCATCCCTTGATCACTCACACAATTCCAATTGGAATACCACTGAACCCTCGAGCCCCTCGCGGGAGCGCGCCCGTGAGTGCAGGAGTGCTCAAGTGTTCCATTTGGGATTCGACCTGAAACTAGCAGATCTACACCAGATAAGTTCACATCCCTCCATATGTGTTGGTGGGCGTGGCTTTCTATGCCAACAAGACGAGGCCCCGCCTACCTGCATATGGAGGGAGGGGCTATGGGTTTTTTACAATTCTCTACAATCCTCATGACTTAAATAACCTCTCTATGTCACGGAAAACTTAACCTGGTTTTACCCTGTAGGAGGTACTATGAGCCATTTTTACACACAAAAGCCCGTTTGTTTTTAAATAAATAAAAAAATACAAATTTTATCTACAATACAGGTGCTTCACATCACAAATAAGTAAAACTGTGTTGTTTACAGTTTTGACCACACATTTTAGGTGCTCTACAAACCCTCTGGCCGCCATCTTTAAACCCGCCAGCGTATATTTTTAAACATTTTAAACAAACATGCATGGTGAGTTTCATAAATACGGTACGATGAAGCCATAGCACACTTCTCCCGATCCAGTCGCACATTTTGATTTTTGAGTTTTCTCGATTTAGTGACAGTTTCATGATAAAACAGAAGAAGCTGAATAATGGTGGATAAAGTCTGACAGATTAGAATATTTTTATTAATTCTTAATAAATTATTAATTCTTAATAAATCATTTAGGTCTGACTTAAACACAGACCACAACCTCAGACCTGATTCCCGCTTGGCTCCACTTTGTGCCGTTTCCTTCTTTCTGTGGCTTATCGTGCAGCTCATATCTGTAAGGCTGCCCCCGAAACCTTCACAGTGTACAGTATGTTCTGATCTAATATCGCACAGGAAATAAAAACTCATCTGTCTGCAGCAGCTGGAAACAGAGGAGGTCTGAACACTGGTCGCCCTGAATGTGGGCAGGATCTACCCGGAGGTTTACCCTCACTCCTGCCTTAGTTCTGGAGCAAGGCTGAACAGTTTGAGGTCCTGAGTGGTGGTCTGATGTTTAACATGGATGGAAACCACAGAGAAAATACAGGTTCTAATGATATAAAATCAGAATATGTTCAAGTAACTCCTGTTGTTGTTAACACAGACCTTAGCTAATTTATTCCACCATCCGTCCGTCCGTCTTTTATACTCACTTATTCAAGTGCAGAGTTAGGGTGGGGCTCTTTTTTAAAGATTTCTAAAATATTCTTGTTTTCTGCTTTTATTACAGGTGGTCTAGTACACGTGTTTAGTGGTAAATATCAGAACGACTCGAAGGTTGCAGACGTGGTTGTTTACCGTTTATATTTCTGACCTCATATTTTTCTAAATGGAGTCACACTATCACTTCAGTCTGAGGAAACATGGCGCCATGACGACGTGGTCCTGTGAACGGCTGAAGCAGCGCTGCATCGTCAGAGGATGAGCGGAGTTTCCGTACGATGGATTTGAGTTCCCGGCTGCAGGGTGACTCCTCAGAGCCGCCTCGCTCTGCTGAGTCTGATTCCAGAGAAGCTTCAGGTTATCGCTGCAGTCCTCATTTGACCTACAGGATCACCACCGGTCAGATGTTCACCAATACAAACATCTCCAGGATGGAAGTCAGAGTTTTACCTGGAAAATTCGTCCCATGATGTACTTAGAATTAAAGGATAATTTGTTTTATTTTACTGCTCCCTTTTCTTTTAGTTCGCTCTGCAGACTAAAAATCAGTGAGGTGGGAGGTCAGAGGTCCTCCTGCAAGGTCTAGGAGCTGCTCTCACCTTCAACCTCTAATCCCCTCCCCGCAGACTCACATGAAGGTTTCCTGGAATGTGAAAATGTGGAAAACAAACAGAGTGGCATCGAGAGACGGGAAGTTTCCTGCAGAAACATCTTCATCTCACACTCTGCTGCTCCTTTCTGTCACAGCCGGTGGTTTCACAGGACACAACCTGACCGAGGTTCGAATGGATGTAGTCCTCCTGTCAGGATGATCCTCAGGTTTTGCTGAAGCTTCTGAAAAAAAACATAAATCATGGAGGTTCATTTAAATTAAAATGAGAACAGACTGATGGCCTGAACTTCCAGAAACATCTGTGATGATCTGTTCACCTTGCAGCAGGAAGAGATTTTTTAATTTAATCTTTAAGCTGTAACATAAGCAGCTAACAGTGAAGCTAACAGCTGTAACATCCAAAACTAACAGCTGTAATATAAGCAGCAAACAGCTGTAACATCCGAAGCTAGCAGCTGTAACTTAAGCAGCTAACAGTAGCAGCTAACAGCTGTAACATCCAAAACTAACAGCTGTAATTTAAGCAGCTAACAGCTGTAACATCCTAAGCTAACAGCTGTAATATAAGGAGCTAACAGCTTTAACATCTGCAGCTAACAGCTCTAACATGAGCAGCTGTAACAGTTGCAGCTAACAACTAACATTAGCAGCAGTAACATAAGCAGCTACAGCTGTAACAGTAGCAACTAACAGCTGTAACATTAGCGGCTGTAACATTAGCAGCTAACAGCTGTAACATCAGTAGTTACAGCTGTAACAGTAGCAGCTAACAACTGTAACATTATCAGCTGTAACATCAGTATTTACAGCTGTAATAGTAACAACTAAGAGCTGTAAGATCAGTAGCTACAGCTGTAACAGTAACAGCTAACAGCTGTATCATTAGCAGCTGTAACAGTAGTAGCTAACAGCAGTAACATCAGTAGCTACAGCTGTAACAGTAGAGCTAACAGCTGTAACATCTGTAGCTACAGACAAAACAGTAGCAGCTAACAGCTGTAACATTAGCAGCTGTAACAGTAGCAGCTAACAGCAGTAACATCAGTAGTTACAGCAGTAACAGTAGAGCTAACAGCTGTAACATCTGTAGCTACAGCTTTAACAGTAGCAGCTGTAACAGTAGCATCTAACAGCTATACCATCAGTAGTTACAGCTGTCACAGCAGCAGCTAACAGCTGTAACAGTAGCAGCTAACAGCTGTAACATCTGTAGCTACAGCTGTAATTGTAGCAGCTAACAGCTGTAACATCCAAAACTAACAGCTGCAACATAAAGAGCTAACAGCTGTAACATCCAAAGCTTACAGCTTTAATATAAGGAGCTAACAACTGTAACATCTGCAGCTTACAGCTGTAACAGTAGCAGCTAACAACTAATATTAGCAGCTGTCACAGTAGCAGCTAACAGCTGTAACATCAGTAGTTACAGCTGTAACAGTAGCAGCTAACAGCTGTAACATCAGTAGTTACAGCTGTAACAGTAGCAGTTAGCAGCAGTAATAGTAGCAGCTAACAGCTGTAACACCAGTAGTTACAGCCGTAACACTAGCAGTTAGCAGCAGTAATAGTAGCAGCTAACAGCTGTAACACCAGTAGCTACAGCTGTAACAGTAGTAGCTAACAGCTGTAACAGTAGCAGCTAGCATAGTAATAATAGCAGCTAAGACCTGTAACATCAGTAGTTACAGCTGTAACAGTAGCAGCTAGCAGCAGTAATAGTAGCAGCTAACAGCTGTAACACCAGTAGCTACAGCTGTAACAGTAGTAGCTAACAGCTGTAACAGTAGCAGCTAGCATAGTAATAATAGCAGCTAAGAGCTGTAACCTCAGTAGCTACAGCTGTAACAGCAGCAGCTAACAGCTGTAACAGTAGCAGCTAACAGCTGTAACATCCAAAGCTAACAGCTGCAACATAAAGAGCTAACAGTTGTAACATTTGCAGCTAACAGCTGTAACAGTAGCAGGTAACAACTAGGATTAGCAGCTGTAACAGTAGCAGCTAACAGCTGTAACAGCAGCAGCTAACAGCTGTAACAGTAGCAGCTAACAGCTGTAACATCCAAAGTTAACAGCTGCAACATAAAGAGCTAACAGTTGTAACATCCAAAGCTTACAGCTTTAGTATAAGGAGCTAACATCTGTAACATCTGCAGCTAACAGCTGTAACAGTAGCAGGTAACAACTAGCATTAGCAGCTGTAACAGTAGCAGCTAACAGCTGTAACATAAGCAGCTACAGCTGTAACAGTAGCAGCTAACAGCTGTAACATCCAAAGATAAAAGCTGCAACATAAAGAGCTAACAGTTGTAACATCCAAAGCTTACAGCTTTAGTATAAGGAGCTAACAGCTGTAACATCTGCAGCTAACAGCTGTAACAGTAGCAGGTAACAACTAGCATTAGCAGCTGTAACAGTAGCAGCTAACAGCTGTAACATAAGCAGCTACAGCTGTAACAGTAGCAGCTAACAGCTGTAACATCCAAAGATAAAAGCTGCAACATAAAGAGCTAACAGTTGTAACATCCAAAGCTTACAGCTTTAGTATAAGGAGCTAACAGCTGTAACATCTGCAGCTAACAGCTGTAACAGTAGCAGGTAACAACTAGCATTAGCAGCTGTAACAGTAGTAGCTAACAGCAGTAACATCAGTAGCTACAGCTGTAACAGTAGAGCTAACACCTGTAACATCTGTAGCTACAGACAAAACAGTAGCAACTAACAGCTGTAACATTAGCAGCTGTAACAGTAGCAGCTAACAGCAGTAACATCAGTAGCTACAGCTGTAACAGTAGAGCTAACAGCTGTAACATCTGTAGCTACAGCTTTAACAGTAGCAGCTGTAACAGTAGCATCTAACAGCTATACCATCAGTAGTTACAGCTGTAACATTAGCAGCTGTAACAGTAGCATCTAACAGCTATACCATCAGTAGTTACAGCTGTCACAGCAGCAGCTAACAGCTGTAACATCTGTAGCTACAGCTGTAATTGTAGCAGCTAACAGCTGTAACATCCAAAACTAACAGCTGCAACATAAAGAGCTAACAGTTGTAACATCCAAAGCTTACAGCTTTAATATAAGGAGCTAACAACTGTAACATCTGCAGCTTACAGCTGTAAAAGTAGCAGTTAACAACTAACATTAGCAGCTGTAACAGTAGCAGCTAACAGCTGTAACATCAGTAGTTACAGCTGTAACAGTAGCAGTTAGCAGCAGTAATAGTAGCAGCTAACAGCTGGAACACCAGTAGTTACAGCCGTAACACTAGCAGTTAGCAGCAGTAATCGTAGCAGCTAACAGCTGTAACACTAGTAGTTACAGCTGTAACAGTAGTAGCTAACAGCTGTAACAGTAGCAGCTAACAGCTGTAACATCAGTAGTTACAGCTGTAACAGTAGCAGTTAGCAGCAGTAATAGTAGCAGCTAACAGCTGGAACACCAGTAGTTACAGCTGTAACAGTAGTAGCTAACAGCTGTAACAGTAGTAGCTAACAGCTGTAACAGTAGCAGCTAACAGCTGTAACATCAGTAGTTACAGCTGTAACAGTAGCAGCTAACAGCTGTAACATCAGTAGTTACAGCTGTAACAGTAGCAGCTAACAGCTGTAACATCAGTAGTTACAGCTGTAACACTAGCAGTTAGCAGCAGTAATCGTAGCAGCTAACAGCTGTAACACTAGTAGTTACAGCTGTAACAGTAGTAGCTAACAGCTGTAACAGTAGCAGCTAACAGCTGTAACATCAGTAGTTACAGCTGTAACAGTAGCAGTTAGCAGCAGTAATAGTAGCAGCTAACAGCTGGAACACCAGTAGTTACAGCCGTAACACTAGCAGTTAGCAGCAGTAATCGTAGCAGCTAACAGCTGTAACACTAGTAGTTACAGCTGTAACAGTAGTAGCTAACAGCTGTAACAGTAGCAGCTAACAGCTGTAACATCAGTAGTTACAGCTGTAACAGTAGCAGTTAGCAGCAGTAATAGTAGCAGCTAACAGCTGGAACACCAGTAGTTACAGCTGTAACAGTAGTAGCTAACAGCTGTAACAGTAGCAGCTAACAGCTGTAACATCAGTAGTTACAGCTGTAACAGTAGCAGTTAGCAGCAGTAATAGTAGCAGCTAACGGCTGTAACACCAGTAGCTACAGCTGTAACAGTAGTAGCTAACAGCTGTAACAGTAGCAGAGC
The DNA here is from genome assembly GCF_017639745.1 of Melanotaenia boesemani. Taxonomy (NCBI): domain Eukaryota; kingdom Metazoa; phylum Chordata; class Actinopteri; order Atheriniformes; family Melanotaeniidae; genus Melanotaenia; species Melanotaenia boesemani. Next base: position 1,121,369 of record NC_055687.1, on the reverse strand, counting down.
ATAGTAATAATAGCAGCTAAGAGCTGTAACCTCAGTAGCTACAGCTGTAACAGTAGCAACAGCTCTAACATTAGCAGCTGTAACAGTAGCATCTAACAGCTATAACATCAGTAGTTACAGCTGTAACAGCAGCAGCTAACAGCTGTAACAGTAGCAGCTAACAGCTGTAACATCCAAAGCTAACAGCTGCAACATAAAGAGCTAACAGTTGTAACATCCAAAGCTTACAGCTTTAGTATAAGGAGCTAACAGCTGTAACATCTGCAGCTAACAGCTGTAACAGTAGCAGCTAACAGCTGTAACAGTAGCAGCTAACAGCTGTAACATCCAAAGCTAACAGCTGCAACATAAAGAGCTAACAGTTGTAACATCCAAAGCTTACAGCTTTAGTATACGGAGCTAACAGCTGTAACATCTGCAGCTAACAGCTGTAACAGTAGCAGCTAACAGCTGTAACATCCAAAGCTAAAAGCTGCAACATAAAGAGCTAACAGTTGTAACATCCAAAGCTTACAGCTTTAGTATAAGGAGCTAACAGCTGTAACATCTGCAGCTAACAGCTGTAAAAGTAGCAGGTAACAACTAGCATTAGCAGCTGTAACATAAGCAGCTACAGCTGTAACAGTAGCAGCTAACAGCTGTAACATCAGTAGCTACAGCAGTAATAGTAGCAGCTAACAGCTGTAACATCAGTAGCTACAGCAGTAATAGTAGCAGCTAACAGTTGTAACATTACACAAATGAAGGAATGAATGAAGGACATGAGAACATTTGTGGTGTTTTAGTTCCTGATGGACGTTTAGAAACTGGACCTGTGGCTGGATTTTGTGGGTCACATATTTAACATACTGTTTTCGTTACAGTTTATTTCATGATATGAAAAAAAGTATAGGGCATGTACAATGGATATGAGGGAAGAATTTTGGTGGGTTCCGACTGGCTGCAGCATTTCTCCCTCAGCTCACACAGGAACAAACAGGAAGTGATCCTGGGAATGATGTTTTGGAGGGAACAGTTGGACAGAAGGTTCTAAGAGTCTGGATCTTCCTCAGTTATGAAGCTTAGCAATACTTTGATGGAGCAGCAGATGTTTCTGGATTCTGCAAAGACAGTTCAACTGGCTGGAAGCGTGTTTCCATGGCCATGGAAACTGTTTCCACCCTTTTAAAAGGATGCAGGTGGGAGCTACAGGTATGTGGATGAGTCTCAGCCAATCAGGACTGAGAGCTGTGCTGATGTCACCGATGACACAGTTTTTCTGTTTTCCTTTCTACTGCTCAGCACCACCTTGATGGTTTCAAAGGAAACTGCTTCGTTAGGATCGGAAAGCTGGACTGGAAAGAGACGACAGTGATGAGTGTTTTCTGAGTGAAGGATATCATGTTTGCCATGAGAGGAGACGAAGACTATGAAAACTTGAACTGTGTGAACACTGAAACTGGTTTTTCTTACTGAACTGGTTCTTGGTTTATACCCTCACTTCCTAGTTTGCTCTCTTCCCTCTTCTCCTCCCATCAGGGATGTGAGCAGCTCCACTCCATGCCACAGAGCGCCATCTTTTCTGTCAGATCTTAAATCTGATTTTGACAAAGGAGAAATTTACCTTTAAGTCTGGTATAAATAAAGTATTTTTCATTTGATATAAAGTGTTGGATGAACAGATCACACCCCCTCAGACAACCAAGCCACGCCCATCCAAACCACCAGAGTCACAGCTGTCAAAGGCTGCAGGTGTCATTTCTACCTGAACTGTCTCATGATTCTGCAGCCAAGTGGTTCTGGTTCTAGTTCTGCACCTGGTCCTGACAGCAGATCGGTTGTTGCTGTTCAGCCGTCTGTGTGTGTCAGACATGGGTTCAGGTCCAGGTGATGGATGACATGTTGCTGCTCTAACAGGCCAACGGACAACAGAAGGTCACACCAACATGTCAAACACACACACATCACGTCCAACCTCCGTCCAGTCCGACCGGTTCCTTTCTGATCCATCTGTCTGCTGCAACTTTCTGGATCTGTAGGAGGAGGAGGAAGAGATTGTCAGGAATACTATGAATATCAGGAATGTCGGGAACATCGGGGAATGTCAAGAACATTCCTTCTTGGATGTGTTTTTTAATCATTTGTTTCCTTTGGCACTGTCACTTTTCATTCTTCTTCTTTTCAACTCTTTCACGGTTTCTTCTATGAGATGGCGGCACGTGCGGACGCGGTGATGGTGGCAGCGTGTGCGGACGCGGCGATGGCGGATGCGGCGATGGCGGATGCGGCGATGGCGGATGCGGCGATGGCGGCGGTGTGTGCGGATGCAGCGATGGCGATGGCGGCGGCGATGGCGGCGGCGTGTGCGGACGCTGTCCCAATAGATTAATGTATGTTTTGTTTTACATGTAGTTCCCCATATTTCAATACAATAAGTCAGATATGGACCAATCATAGAGTTATATAATTGTAAAATAGTATAAGGTATAAGGTGAACTGTATGGAAAAGGGGATGTTGTGGGTGTTGTTGTCCCTGGGGTGTCGGTCAGAACACAAGGAGAGGCGATTCATGCAGGTTCATCCAGTCCAAGATTCACCCTTTATTCAGATTGGTACAGCACAGCAACACAGTGGGCACCAATACTAATTACAGCCACTTGTTCTTCTACGACTGTGAGGGTGTGTGGTTCTGTAATACAAATAAAGGTAATATTTACATTAATTACAATATAAATTTACATGCTGAACTCTGAACCTGTGGTTAAATACTAGTAAACATGTCTCCAGCTGGGTATTAGGCTGCCTCTTAGTCTAACTTCACTTTGTGCTAGAACACAGCACAACGCTGCCATCTAGCGGCCGCAGTGAATAATGCCTCTTAAGACGTGGCGCAGCACGATCTCCCGTTTGTACAAGAAGAAAAGGTAACCAATAAAGTCCTACGTCTCTTTCAGGTGCAAAGATGCACCAAACTCAAACATACTTGAACCAAGTAATATTACAACTACCAGTCGGCGTGATACAGGGGGTAAACTAAGGTGCACGTAGAACAGACAGTCGTATTTACACAGAACAATGTAAGGAATAGGAAGGTAAAAAGGCGAAACAGCGACGTCGATTAATGTAACCATTCCTAACCACAGTTCGAACACCATATATGGTTTGAACGACAGTAACTAATATTCATTGCTTATGGCAATGAATATTCCACAGTTGAACTGTATAACTTACTTTATTCAGTTACGCACACGAGTCTCTGGTTCGGTGCAGGATATGATCCGCTCACAATCTAGAATGTTCTGGTTTGCGCCTGCGCACAGGAGCGGACTTTCTAACAAGGCCGCCCCCAAATTTGTGTCCAAATTTGTCCCTTAGAAAGGCTGCTCTAAGGCCCAGTCTAGTCGTCCTTTGGGTCTTGGATCTCTGGCAGCACAATCAGTCGGGTGATAGGTCTGGAATAGACTCGACCCTTTATCTGGACCTCAGCTGTCCTGATTCGTCCGTCTGCGCCTGGGAACACCTTGGTTATCTTGCCCATCTGCCACATTGACCGAGGTAGCTGGGTGTCGGCCAGCATCACTGTCATACCCACTTGAACGTCTGGGGACTGCTCCTGCCACTTCCCTCTGGTCTGTAACCCGAGGAGGTAATACTTGACGAATGCTGCCCAAAATCTATCAGCCAGTACCTGTGAGTGTCTCCATCTTCGTTTGCTCAGCAGCTCAGATTCAGGATATACAACTTGGGGTAGGGAACCATCTGGCCGCCCCATCAACAGGCAATTTGGTGTGACTGGATCTGGATCTGCCAGGTCTGCAGAAACATATCCAAGGGGCTTGGAATTCAGTATGGCTTCGATCTCGGTGAGCACAGTCCTGAGAACTTCTTCAGTGGGTGTCTCTGATCCCAGCGTAGAGTAAAGGGCTGTCTTAACTGAGCGGATCTCCCGTTCCCACGCTCCACCAAAATGGGGAGCATAGGGAGGATTGTAGTGAAGGTGGATCTGTTGTCTGGCCAGAAGTTGTTGTAGGTTGGGACTGAGTCGATTGTAGGCATTCTTGAGTTCAGTTTCTCCGCCACGGAAATTTGTGCCTTGATCAGAATACAGTTCTGTTGGCTGGCCCCGGCGAGCGATAAACCTTCTAAGAGCCATCAGGAAGGCATCACTGTCGATCGATGTCAGAATCTCTAGATGCACAGCTCTAGTTGTTAGGCATTTAAAGAGTAGACCCCACCTCTTTTCATTCCGGCGCCCCACCCTAATCAGGAATGGGCCGAAGCAGTCCATACCAGCAGAATGGAATGCTGGTTTAAACAGCCGTAGTCGTGGTGGTGGAAGGTCCATCATTTTCTGGCAGGCTGGCTTAGCTCTCCATTTGCAGCATTCCAGACAGGTTCGCTGATGTTTGCGTACTGCTTCCCGACCTCTAAGGATCCAGAACTTCCTGCGGATCTCTGCAAACACCCGTTCTGGCCCGGGATGCCGCAGGCGGGCGTCATAGTCTTTTATGAGTAGTTTGGTGTTTTGGTGACTGGGATCCAGAACTATGGGATGAATGGTGTCTGCATCAATATCCTTGGTGTACCTCAACCGGCCTCCAACCCGGATGAGATTGGAGGCCTGATCAAACTCAGGAGAGAGGCAAAGTAATCGACTGCTTGGAGATACTGGTTTACCTGTCCTCAGGAGCTGATAGTCCTTGGGAAAGCAATCCATCTGAACTCTCTTTACCGCCAGGAATTCGGCTTGTTGGAAGGTTGTGGCATGAATGGGATTGGTCAGGTTTGCCGCCCCGTGTAGCTCCTCAGCTCCGGCTTGTACTAACTCTTGCCAGGTGGTGTACTTACATCCATCGGTCGCAGGCGATAATGGGACAGTTAATCCACAGAAAGCAGTCTTCCTTAACTCTGAGTCATTGTGGGTAGCGGTTTCCGAGGGGTTAGATGGCCATTCACTTGGAGGCTGCAGTAAAAACTGGGGGCCATGGAGCCACCGGTTAGGTTTGCTCAATTCTTTTAATCCTTTTCCTCTTGTGAGATCATCCGCAGGGTTCCTGGCAGAATCTACATACCTCCATGCCTTCCGGTTGGTCAACTCTTGGATCTCTGCCACTCTAGTACCCACAAATACTTTGAAGTGGCAGGACTCTGAGTGTAGCCAATGGAGGACGGTTGTTGAGTCTGTCCAATAGGTGACATCTTGAATAGGCAGAATAAGCTCGTTTAAGAGGAGCTGTGCTAACTGGGCTCCCGCTAAGGCTGCACAGAGCTCCAGTCGAGGCACTGAGTGCTGTTTTCGTGGGGCCACACGGGACCTTGCCAGAAGGAAGGCTAAGTGTACATTACCATCAGGATCTTTGGACTGTAGATATGCTACGGATCCATAGGCTTTTTCTGGAGCATCCGAGAAGATGTGGATGTTATGGATCATCTGATCATGGTCCAAAGCGGATGGTACGTAGCACCTGGGTAACTCCACCTGTGTCAAGTACTGTAGTTCTGTCTCCCATTCTGTCCAGGCTTGCAGGAGGTGGTCGGGGAGCTTGGGATCGTCCCAGTCTCGGTTCTTATCCCAGAGCTGCTGGACTATCACTTTGGCTCGGGTTGTGAATGGTAGAAGGACCCCAAGAGGATCATATTGTGATGCCAACACACGGTAAATGTTCCTCATGGTAGGGGCACTATATGATACAGGTCTATGTTTAAACCCTAAGGTGTCAGTGTTGCAGAACCAACTCATGCCCAAAGTGGATTCTGTTGCTCCAGGTTTGTTGTGTGAGAGCCAAAGCTCTAGTTTAGCAGATCTTGCGTCTGGAGGAAGGTGATTCACCACATCTGGCTTGTTGCTAGCCCACTGTCGGATGTCAAATCCTCCTGAAGCTAGAAGGTCCCTCAGCTTGTTGAGCACCTGGCGTGCTTCCTGGATGGATGTGAAACTCTGCAGACAGTTGTCTACGTAGAAGCACTTTTCCACAGTGAATATCACGTCGTCCTGTGGTAGACTGTGTGATGTCACGTGTCTCTGTAGGGCAAAGGATGCACAACAAGGACTGCAAGTAGTCCCAAATGTGAGCACCTGCCATTCATAAATCTCAGGGGGTTGATCTCTCTTTATGTCCCGCCAGAGGAAGCGTAGCAGCGGCTTGTCTTCAGGCAGCAACTGTACTTGGTGGAACATGCCACGTATGTCCCCACTGATAGCCACACTGTGCTCCCTGAAGCGAAGCAACACACCCAGGAGAGAAGGACTTAAAGTTGGACCAGGCAGCAGCCACTCATTAAGGTTGAGTCCTTTATATCTGAAGGAGCAGTTGAATACTATCCTATCTTTACCGTTGTGGTTGGTCATGAAATGAGGAATGTACCAACTCTCTCCAGTGGGGGTGGTCTCGGCTGGAAGTTTGGCTACCACATTGGCAGTTAGTAGTTTTCTGACTTCAGCATTATATGCAACTGCCTTATCAGGGTCTTTTATAAGGCGTCTCTCCATGTTGCGAAGACTAGGCATGACAGCTTCTTTGGGGGCCTGAAAGCAGGGGAAATCCTTTTTGCGGAGCAGTGGTGTGGCATAACGGAGGACTCCGTTTACCTCTACTCTGGTCGTTTTTGCCTCTAAGATGCGAATGGCTTCCTGATCTTCTCTCGATCTTGTGACCTGCTTTTCACAGTGATAAGGTAAGACATCGAGCTGCCAAAGTCTTTCAACATCTTTTTTCAGTTCTAGCTCTGCTGGACTGGGGGAAAGGAAAAGACACTCATGAGGTTTTAGCTGAGTCTGGAGGTGTTGAGCGGGTCCCTGCAGCACCCACCCAAGTCGAGTTTTAATGGCTGCAGGTCCGTTTGGTGATCCCCGACGCACAGGTGCAATTGGGGTGATCAAGTGGGCGTGGTCTGCGCCAATGAGCAGTAGTGGAGATGCATGTTCGAACGGTTGTAAGGGCAGGTCTTTGAGATGCTTATACCTGCTCAGGATCGTACTGGGATAAGAATGATCAGCCAGTCCAAGTCGTTCAGCAGTGAAGGCTTCTTTGATCTGAAATGTCTTTTGGGGCTGACTTGCGGGAGACAACTGGAAAGAGACGGAGGATCCACTAATAGTTTGTACATCCTGACGAATGGTTCTCAGTGCTAAGCTCTCATCTGTCCCTTGTAAGCCCAACCTCAGCCCAGCGGAGGCTAGGAGGATGGTTCGCTCTGACCCGTCATCCAGTACGGCATAGGTGTCAAGAGTCTTTCCTTGGTGGCGAATCAGGACTCTGATTACCTTCAGCAGAACTCGTTTACAGTCGCTAGGCTGGTCTAGGTACAAAGTTTCAGTGGTTGAGCTTGGCTGTGGTGAAGCCTTTTTAACGCTATTCCTGGAGTTGACCTCGTGTAGGATCTGGAGATGCTTTCCTTTGCAGATGCTGCACGGTTTCTTCAGGGTGCACTGCATAGCTTGGTGTGTGCGTGCGCACCGCCAGCAACGACGATTAGTCTTGATCCAGTCAGTCATCTGATCTTTGCTGAAGGCTTTGAAGGTGGTACACTGACTGAGGTAATGGTCATCTTTGTTACAGTAAGGACAGAAAGCTCTCGATGTGGCTTTCTCCTTCGGGGACTGAACAGAATCGGTAGCAGATGAATGTGTCACTTTGTTAGAAGATTCTTCATTAACTCCATGAAGTATGGTGGTTGAGCGAGCTGACTTTAGCTCTCGTTTATGGTCTGATTTCGGCCCCGGTCTCTGTCCCTTGCTTCTGGTCTGGGTCTCAGAGCCCTGACACCATGCTTCAAACTGGAGCCATCCAGACAAATCTGTGAGGGTATATGCAGTTCCGGGACGGCGACCACTCTGCCGCCGGAACTCTGACCTCATCTCAGCTGGTAACTTGCTCAAGAGACGTTCTACATGTGACCCACATCTTAACTCTGCTTCACCTTCTGGACCCAGAGTGTTGAGCATACCAACTAGGGATTGTATGTGTAAGGCGAATCTCTCAAATGCCTCTGTATCCCCCCTCTTGATATCTGCTGAATCCATCACGTCGGCTATCTTCTTGAGAGCAAGCTTATGGGGTTGTCCATATTTCTCGTTCAAGGCAGCCATGGTATTGGAGTAAGGAAATGGAGAGTTCAGAAATAAATCTGCTATCAGGCGAGCCTCCTCAAGTTTCAGGTGGTCCATGAGGATTTGATACCTGAATAGTTCAGTGGTATCAGGAGGTAACAAGTTGTCAAGGGCGATCTTCAGACGAGTGAATTCACTGGGATCTTTAGTAATAAAATCTGGTATTGTTGGTTTGGGGCCCCTGTAGACTTGTTCTTGGGCTGCTGAATATGCAGCAGGTTGTCCTGTAGCTCTGTAATATGGCCTCTGGAGTGGGGGAGGATGCGGTTGGGAGGCTGACTGGGATGCGGAAGCAGGGTATGGTCTGGAGTCTGTCACCTCAAGTTCTGGATGCCAGGCAAAAGGGAACTTATTGTAATGTAGGTCAGGAGGTGGCGGGGACCGGTACGGCCCATCAGTAAATGTCCTAGTAGGGGCTTCACATGTTGGCCTTTTTGGTGCTTGATGAAGCATGGCTGATTGTGGCTTCATTGGAGTTGGGGAAGCAACCTTTTCTCTCATGATTTGCAGCTCACTCATCATCCTCCCTAATAAGTCATATAGCCCCACATTCCTACTTGCATCTTCATGAGGGGTCATGTCAGGTATGGTCTGGAGTGAATAAGGTTGATGACCTGCCACCTGGTTCATCTGCGATGAGTAGTGGAAGCCTGGCTGTGTAGGATATTGTGGAGTTTGACTAGGGGCACTTTGGGAGGTGAAGTAGTGGGGCCTTGAACCAGATCTGGTTGTGAAGTGGACAGGGTGTGCTGGTGATTGATACCCGTACCCGGAGACTGGTTCAGAAGTTGGCTGTTGTGGGTTTTGTTCCCATGGTCGATGATAGGGGGAAGACTGAGGGAGGGGGTTGGGAGGACCTGGACCGTGATTTCTGGGTTCCAGGTTCGACTTACTCACTTGATACAGGCTCCCCTCTAAGGACGTCACTAAGGCTTCCATGGGATCTGCTCCATTCTGACTTATGGGGCTTTCTGCCCTCGATGAAGGCTGTGTCTCCGTCTGAACTCCCGTCTCTAATGGGTGCGGTGGTCTCTCTTCAGTACCCCATGCGTGCTGTGCTGTGTAGGGCTCGGACGGCAGGAAGGCATGACTCAGATCATAATCTTGGAGGTAGGCAGGTAGGTGAATCTGACGTCGTGGTCTACCAGCTGCTGGTGGGGATGGATTGAATTGCATATCTTTGGTTTACTCTGTGAGCCAGGGTGCAACACCTTATCCGGCTCGAAGGACCATATGTAAAATAGTATAAGGTATAAGGTGAACTGTATGGAAAAGGGGATGTTGTGGGTGTTGTTGTCCCTGGGGTGTCGGTCAGAACACAAGGAGAGGCGATTCATGCAGGTTCATCCAGTCCAAGATTCACCCTTTATTCAGATTGGTACAGCACAGCAACACAGTGGGCACCAATACTAATTACAGCCACTTGTTCTTCTACGACTGTGAGGGTGTGTGGTTCTGTAATACAAATAAAGGTAATATTTACATTAATTACAATATAAATTTACATGCTGAACTCTGAACCTGTGGTTAAATACTAGTAAACATGTCTCCAGCTGGGTATTAGGCTGCCTCTTAGTCTAACTTCACTTTGTGCTAGAACACAGCACAACGCTGCCATCTAGCGGCCGCAGTGAATAATGCCTCTTAAGACGTGGCGCAGCACGATCTCCCGTTTGTACAAGAAGAAAAGGTAACCAATAAAGTCCTACGTCTCTTTCAGGTGCAAAGATGCACCAAACTCAAACATACTTGAACCAAGTAATATTACAACTACCAGTCGGCGTGATACAGGGGGTAAACTAAGGTGCACGTAGAACAGACAGTCGTATTTACACAGAACAATGTAAGGAATAGGAAGGTAAAAAGGCGAAACAGCGACGTCGATTAATGTAACCATTCCTAACCACAGTTCGAACACCATATATGGTTTGAACGACAGTAACTAATATTCATTGCTTATGGCAATGAATATTCCACAGTTGAACTGTATAACTTACTTTATTCAGTTACGCACACGAGTCTCTGGTTCGGTGCAGGATATGATCCGCTCACAATCTAGAATGTTCTGGTTTGCGCCTGCGCACAGGAGCGGACTTTCTAACAATAATAGATAAAGAGCATTATTGTTCAGTGAGTCCTTTACTTGATGTAGCATAGAAATTGTTTTTTTATTTTTGTTTTTATACCATTAATGTGTGAGAGCAGTTGCTTCCCTGACAATAAATGTACTGGATCAGGACGATAGAACCTGCAGCAGGTGATCGATCAGAATCACACAGATGTATTTGACCAGTTCTTTAATTGCTTGCTTGTGTGTTGCTGGTGCGTTGCTGACATGTTGCTGGCGTGTTGCTGGCATGTTGCTTACATTTTGCTGGCATGTCACTGGCATGTTGCTTGCGTGTTACTGACATGGTGCTGGCTTGTTACTGGTGTATCACTGGCATGTTGCTGATGTGTTGCTGGCATGTTTCTGGCGTGTTGCTGATGTGTTTCTGACATGTTGCTGACATGTTGCTGGCGTGTTTCTGACATGTTGCTGACGCGTTGCTGATGTGTTGCTGGCGTGTTGCTGATGTGTTGCTGGCGTGTTTCTGACATGTTGCTGACGCGTTGCTGATGTGTTTCTGACATGTTGCTGACATGTTGCTGATGTGTTGCTGGCGTGTTTCTGATGTGTTGCTGACGTATTTCTGACATGTTGCTGACGCGTTACTGATGTGTTGCTGGCGTGTTTCTGACATGTTGCTGACGCATTGCTGATGTGTTGCTGACATGTTGCTGATGTGTTGCTGCCGTGTTTCTGACATGTTGCTGACGCGTTGCTGATGTGTTGCTGACATGTTGCTGATGTGTTGATGGCGTGTTTCTGACACTTTGCTGACTCGTTGCTGATGTGTTGCTGACGTGTTGCTGGCAAGTTTCTGTCATGTTGCTGACGTGTTGCTGATGTGTTGCTGGCGTGTTGCTGATGTATTGCTGGCGTGTTTCTGACATGTTGTTGACGCGTTGCTGATGTGTTGCTGACATGTTGCTGACAAGTTGCTGATGTGTTGCTGGCGTGTTTCTGACATGTTTCTGACATGTTGCTGACGTGTTGCTGATGTGTTGCTGGCGTGTTTCTGACACGTTGCTGACGCGTTGCTGATGTGTTGCTGACGTGTTGCTGACGCGTTGCTGGCATGTTTCTGGCATGTTGCTGACGTGTTGCTGATGTGTTGCTGATGTGTTGCTGGTGTGTTTCTGACATGTTTCTGACATGTTGCTGACGCGTTGCTGATGTGTTGCTGACATGTTGCTGATGTGTTGCTGGCGTGTTTCTGACATGTTGCTGACGCGTTGCTGATGTGTTGCTGACATGTTGCTGACATGTTGCTGATGTGTTGCTGGCGTGTTGCTGGCGTGTTTCTGACATGTTGCTGACGCGTTGCTGATGTGTTGCTGACGTGTTGCTGACGCGTTGCTGGCATGTTTCTGTCATGTTGCTGACGTGTTGCTGATGTGTTGCTGGCGTGTTGCTGATGTATTGCTGGCGTGTTTCTGACATGTTGTTGACGCGTTGCTGATGTGTTGCTGACATGTTGCTGACAAGTTGCTGATGTGTTGCTGGCGTGTTTCTGACATGTTTCTGACATGTTGCTGACGTGTTGCTGATGTGTTGCTGGCGTGTTTCTGACACGTTGCTGACGCGTTGCTGATGTGTTGCTGACGTGTTGCTGACGCGTTGCTGGCATGTTTCTGGCATGTTGCTGACGTGTTGCTGATGTGTTGCTGGCGTGTTGCTGATGTATTGCTGGCGTGTTTCTGACATGTTGTTGACGCGTTGCTGATGTGTTGCTGACATGTTGCTGACATGTTGCTGATGTGTTGCTGGTGTGTTTCTGACATGTTTCTGACATGTTGCTGACGCGTTGCTGATGTGTTGCTGACATGTTGCTGATGTGTTGCTGGCGTGTTTCTGACATGTTGCTGACGCGTTGCTGATGTGTTGCTGACATGTTGCTGACATGTTGCTGATGTGTTGCTGGCGTGTTGCTGGCGTGTTTCTGACATGTTGCTGACGCGTTGCTGATGTGTTGCTGACGTGTTGCTGACGCGTTGCTGGCATGTTTCTCGCATGTTGCTGACGTGTTGCTGATGTGTTGCTGGCGTGTTGCTGATGTGTTGCTGACAAGTTGCTGATGTGTTGCTGGCGTGTTGCTGACATGTTGCTGATGCGTTGCTGACGTGTTGCTGACATGTTGCTGATGTGTTGCTGGCGTGTTTCTGACATGTTGCTGACGCGTTGCTGATGTGTTGCTGACATGTTGCTGATGTGTTGCTGGCGTGTTTCTGACATGTTGCTGACGCATTGCTGACGTGTTGCTGACGCATTGCTGATGTGTTGCTGGCATGTTTCTGACATGTTGCTGATGCGTTGCTGATGTGTTGCTGACATGTTGCTGATGTGTTGCTGGCGTGTTTCTGACATGTTGCTGATGCGTTGCTGATGTGTTGCTTACATGTTGCTGATGTGTTGCTGGCGTGTTTCTGACATGTTTCTGACGTGTTGCTGACGCGTTGCTGATGTGTTGCTGGTGTGTTGCTGGCATGTTGCTGAATTATTGATCAGAGCTCTGAGAGGTCCTGGTTTCTGGTATTCTCCAGCAGAGAAAGAACTGGGCGGAGTTTCCTCGTCCTGAATGGTAAATATTGTTCTAATTATTCAGAATCTGAACTGGCTCATCAACTCTTGGATGTTTCCCTGCTGCAACACACCTGTTTCAGGTTAACAGGTCATGGTCCAGAACTTAAGCTGTTGGGTCCATTTAATCTGAATCAGGAAACATCTACAACCTGCAGGTCACCGTCCCTCGAGGTTTTATGTCTCTGATTTATTGTTCTGCTGCATCTGATCCTCAGAGACGTCAGACTGAAGCCACACCTGCTGCAGGTGATCCAGGTCAATCATTCATTTTTAATGCCTCATAAACGTTAACTTTCACTCGCCTTTCTCACACACTCCCTCATTCCTGGAAAGCTAAACGTCTCTCACCTGGAACTCATAAACTTCGGGTCATATTTTCAGGGTCATGTGACTGCTGCAGCCAGTCATAGTTCATGTTATCAGGTTCTGGGTTCTGAGTGATTCTGCTCCAGCTTGCTGCCGTCCAAACATCAACAGAACCGTGTGTGTCGGTGTGTGTGTTAATGACCTTAATGAGCTCTCAGCTCATTGACATTTCGCAGCTGTGTCCAATCAGCTCATCTCTAAATGTCATCCTCCGACTCCTGCGCTTTATGCACAGCCCACGCCTCATCACATGACCTCTGGCCCCGCCCCCTCAGATCTGTGTTTGCGATATGAGAGTAGAAACAGATCGAAGTATGTTTTCATCTCCTGGAGGATTCAAACACACACACACACCTCTCACGCTCTCTGATATGAATGGTCTTCGTCAGGTGACATCTGAAGTATAATTGCTCTGTTTCCATGGAGACAAATTTCTCAGTCATCATGGACACACATCAACCTGAGAGCCTCACACGTCTAACTGCTGGTAATTAACCTCTGACTGCACACACATATGTACACACACACACACACTTCCATCTTCTTCTCTCAATTCACAACTAAATCATCTCACAGTCCAGTTCATCATAGTCCAGTTAAAACAAATCCAGCAAAATGATCCACTTCAGTCCTGTTCATAACTGTTCATGTAAACCAGCTCATAAAATATTTACCTACCTACGGAAAACCTCCACCGGGACCAGAACCAGGAAGAAAAACCTCCATCTGGACCACAACCAGGAAGAAAGCCTGGTACCTGGGAGGGCAGGGCCAGTCCAGACAGCTGGCCACCCTGGCCAGGCACCCCATGGATCCCCATGCCCCCCCAACCCACCCATCCCTCTAAAATCCACACCCCTGACCCAACCCATTTAGTCTAATACTAGCTGCAAGGGGTTCGATAAAGACAAAGAGTGTGTGTGTGTGGGGGGGGGGTCGTCTAGTGCCCCCCCTGCAGACTGAAGCTTGGAGAGGTTTCAGCATTTATCCTAATACATTGCTAATAACAGTTTCCAGTTTACCGGGTTAACTGCTTTCTCTGCATCGTTGTTGTTTCCAGACTGTGTGGCGGCAGTCTGTTAGACTGATCAGACGTGTGTGTTGGGGGAGGAATGGCTACACTTTATAAAGCCTGTTGGCTCGGGATGATAAGAGGAGCTGCTTTCTCTTATCTCCTGCCGAGCGCTTTGCATCTATTAATGATGGGCGGTAACTGGATGGGGTCTTTTCCTGGTTCTAACAGTAGAGTAATATTAGCCACATTCATGTTTTGAGCTGTTTCACCAAAACCTTAATTTCCGAAACCATGTGTGGAATATGGGTGCCAGTGTGGTCCAAAGTTCTTCATAGAGTTCTGCTGGAAACCCATCTGGACCTGGGGCTGGGCATGCTCTGTAGAGCTTCGTGGAGTTCACCTATTGATGTGGGTGAGTCCAGAACAATTCCCTGGTCCTGTTGTAGTTTTGGCTGGTTTAAGTTACTGAGGAATAATGTCTTTTATTTCATTCCAGTCAAACTTAGCTTTTCCTTAAACTGTTAGCACAGGTTCTTCTGGAGAAGCCCTGCAGCATCTTCTAGAGATTTCCTTCTAACCCGTCTGAGATGATTGACATGAGCTCTCTGTTCCTCAGGTGTCACAGGACTGGTCCACCTGGACGAGAGCGGGGACCGAGAGACGGACTTCGCTTTGTGGGACCTGATCGACTCCAACAGCACCACCTTCCAGGTAAAGACAAGGCTAATTTATTTGTACAACACATTTCTTGTACAAGACAATTCAAAGTGATTTACATAAACATTCCAGCAGAAAGAGCATTAAAACACAAAGATTAAAAGAAATGCAATTAATTAAATAAAACAGGTATTGAAACATGATTCCAGCTTAAAGAACCAGATCCAGATCTGGACTCTAAATAAAAAGTAGTCCATGCAGCAGAGAACAGGTGGGTTTTTAACCTGGATCTAAATAAACTGAGTGTTTCAGCTGATCTGAGGCTTTCTGGGAGTTTGTTCCAGACATGTGGAACATAGAAGCTGAATGCAGCTTCTCCATGTCTGGTTCTGACTCTGGAACTGATAAGAAACTGGATCCAGATGACCTGAGGGTTCTGGTAGGTTCATACTGGTCAAGAGGTCTCTGATGTATGTTGGTCCTAAACCACTCAGATCTTTATAGACCAGCAGCAGAACTTTAAAGTCTATCCTCTGACGAACAGGCAGCCAGTGTAAAGACCTCAGAGCTGGACTGATGTGGTCCACTTTCTTGGTTTTAGTGAGGACTGGAGCAGCAGAGTTCTGGATCAGCTGCAGGTGTCTGACTGATGTTTTAGGTAGAACCTGTAAAAAAACTGTTACAATAATCAAGCCGACTAAAGATGGAAGCTGGACTAGTTTTTCCAGGTCCTGCTGAGACATCACATCTTTTACCCTTGATATGTTCTTAAGGTGATAGTACGCTGTCTTTGTGGTTCCCTTCATGTGGTTCTCAAAGTTTAGGTCTGAGTCCATCACGACACCCAGATTTCTGGTCTGGCTGGTGGTTTTTAGGTCTGAGTCCATCAGTACACCCAGATTTCTGGCCTGGTTGGTGGTTTTTAGGTGTATAGACTGAAGCTCTGTGGTGACCTTTAATCGTTTCTCTTTGGCTCCAAAAACCATCACCTCAGTTTTGTTTTAGTTTAACTGAACAAAGTTCAGACACATCCAGTCATTAATCTCCTCAATACATTTACCAAGAGCCTGTACGGGGCCTCGGTCTCCTGGTGACATTGTAATATATACCTGTGTGTCATCTGCGTAGCTATGGTAACTAATGTTGTTCTTAATGACCTGTACCAGTGGGAGCATGTAGATGTTAAACAGAAGAGGCCCCAGGATGGAACCTTGGGGAACTCCACATGTAATTCTTGTCTGTTCAGATGTAAAGTTACCTACTGACACAAAGTACTTCCTGTTCTCTAAATAAGATTTAAACCAGTGTAGCGCCAGAGAGGCCACCCAGTTCTCCAGTAGGGAGTAATATATTGTGGTCGACTGTATCAGATGCAGCACTGAGGTCCAGTAAGACTAAGACTGACATTTTTCCATCATCTGTATTCAAACATATGTCATTAATGACTTTGGTCAGAGCATCTCGGTGCTGTGGTGCCGTCTAAAACCTGACTGGAAGACATCGTAGCCGTTGGTTTGTGTTACAAAGTCGTTTAGCTGATGAAAAACGACTTTTTGATGATCTTAGAAACAGAAGATCTGAGATCGGCCTGTAGTTGCTCATTTGTGTCTAGATTGTTTCTTTTTAGCAGGGGTTTGATTACAGCTGTTTTTAGAAGTTCAGGGAAGACGCCCGAAATTAAAGACAAGTTCACAACCTGGACCAGATCTAGCTCCAGAGTCTTTGAGACCGTTCTGAAGAAACCTGTGGGCAGGATGTCCAAGCAGCAAGAGGAGTTCAGCTGATGTAAGATGTCGTCCAGATCTTTGGTGTTAATGAATTAAACTGTGTCATGGTGGTTAAACTGGTTTTCATGGACCAGTATGTCTCCTGAACCTGCTGCTGATGAACCTGCTGCTGGTCTGATATTCTGGATCTTGTCTGTGAAGAATTTGGCAAACTCATTGCCGGCTTTGTTGGAATAAAGTTCAGGTGCTACTGACACAGGAGGGTTTGTTATCCTGTCGACAGCAGTAAATAAGACCCGAGTTTTATGACACTTTCTGCTAATAATGTCAGAGAAACAGGACTTCTGTATTGTTTCCGTCTTCTGTGACGATAAACTGAATAATCACAACACCACGTCGATCTCAGTAGTCTCCATTTATTATTCCTCCATTTCCGGTGTCCCGTTCTCAAGTCTCGGGGGATCTTCTACTACTAGTCAGAACAGTATAGAACATGCAGCTAGAGCACCATCTAGCGGACAATGTGAGTTTAATACAGCATGTTACATTTCCCTTCTTTTTTTTTTTTTTTCCCAGCTTAAATGTATTGTCAATGAAATAGCGGTACATCCTTGCATGCTGGATGACATATCCGCTAACAGAACATGGTATACCTAGTGAATTTCAGTAAAACAGGAACAGTTGAACCTCAAATATCACAATCTTTAAGTACACCTTTCCAACAACACCAAAAATCTTTTTTTTTTCCATTCACAGAGCATCTTTATAGAAAACAATTCTGCCATTTTCAAAACAAAAAATTTTTTTTTTTTTTTTTTTTGTATGTATATATAGGGAAGCGATCCGCCTACACCCTTTAACAATGGCTACAGGTCAAGGACCTGCCTTGGCTTGACAACACGACCTGATCGAGTTGTGTAGCTGTTTGGTGTAGTGCTCGAATCTGGCAGTTCTGCAGATTCAGGGTGTGTAGCTGGGGTGATGTTAGAGGTGGGTTCCGGCGGTCTGATGTTCGCATCTGCTGCGTCATCGCTTCTGCTCTCCCTGAGGTGCCGCCGGTTACGTCGGTAAGTCTGACCTGAGCTGGTGGTGATGTGGTAGCTCCTGGCAGTGTTTGCAGAGCGTGTGATAGTAGCTGGTTTCCAGGAACCATCCTGCTGGCGGAAACGGACAGGCGTGCCTGGAAGTAGATGAGGTAAAGGTCTGGCCGTTCTGTTGAAGTAGGTCTGCTGGCGTTGCTGGCATTTTTCTCTCCTCTCGCGCACGGTTTGTTGACATATGATTTGTGGCTGTAGGTGTTTGGCTGTTGCAGGAAGGATGGAGCGAAGCCTCCGGCTCATGAGCAGCTGTGCAGGGGATTTCAGGTTGTCTACTGGGGTATTTCGATACTCTAGCAGACACAGGTAGGGGTCCTTTTGTTCGGCTTTGGCTTTATCCAATATGCGCTTGGCTGTCTGGACAGTTTTCTCTGCAAGGCCGTTGCTCTGTGGGTAATGGGGGCTACTAGTGATGTGAGTGAAACCCCATGTCTCTGCAAAGAGCTGAAACTCGCCTGAGCTGTAGCATGCTCCGTTGTCACTAATCACCGTCTCAGCAATGCCATGTCTGGCCATGGTGGACTTGAGTTTGGAAATCACAGCTGCTGCAGTACAGCTGTAAAGTCTCTCCAACTCAAAGAATCTGCTGTAGTAATCCACGATGACTATGTAGTCTCTGGAGTTCCAGGTAAATAGGTCAGTGCCTATTACTTGCCATGGTCTTTCTGGTATGGGATGTGACAGCAGGGGCTCTTTAGGATTTGCACTGAGCCTCTCCTGACATATGCTGCAGGTTCCTACTGCTGCCTCGATCTGCTTACCCATACCAGGCCAAAATAGGAGGTCTCTGGCTCTGTTTTTGCTTTTTTCAACACCCATGTGGCTGGAGTGGATACGTTCTATCATGTTCTCTCTGAGCTTACGGGGAACAATGATTTTCTCACCCTTGAACATGATGCCATCAATATCCGAGATCTCATCCCGATAATTCCAGAACTCCTGGATGATGGGTGGGCACTGTGATCTTGTGTTGGGCCAGCCATCTAATGTGACTTTTCTCAGGGTGATGAATTGTGGATCTTGACATGTTGTGTCCCTGATTTCTGTCAGTCTCTGATCACTAACGGGAACGTTGCTGATGACTGTATGCACACGATCCTCCATCCCTTCACATAGAGCTTTATCAGAGTACTCTATAGATTTCCGTGATAGTGTATCAGCTACTGGAATGTCCTTTCCAGGCCGGTGGATGATACTGATGTCGTACCTCTGTAATTGTAATATCATCCTTTGTAGCCGTGGTGGTGCCGCTGCTAGTGGTTTTTTTAGTATTGACTCCAGCGGCTTGTGGTCTGATTCCACAGTCACTTGTCGGCCATACATGTAGTCATGGAAACGCTTACACCCAAAAAGTACAGCATATAGCTCCTTTTCTATCTGAGCATAGTTCTGTTCGGTATTGGAGAGTGACTTAGATGCGTAGGCAACTGGTTTGCCATCTTGCAGCATGACTGCCCCGAGGCCACTTTTAGAAGCATCCACCTGAAGTCGCAGCTCCTTCTGGGGGTCGAAATAGGTGAGAACTGGGCCTGGCTGACGGGTTACCAGCTCTTTCATCTGTTGGAAGGATCTGTCGTGGTTGGCGTCCCACACAAAAACGCTGTCGTGTTTTAGCAACTGTCGTAGAGGTGCGTTGATCTCTGACAGGTGGGGAGCAAACCTTGCTAGGTAATTAACCATTCCCAGCACAGTTTCCAGCTCAGCCTTGTTCTGCGGTGGCCGCATCTCTTGGACAGCCTTCACTTTGTTTGGGTCTGGCTTTAACCCCTCCTGCGACAGTATGTGACCAAAGTAACTGACTTCTGTTACGCAGATGATGCACTTTTCGGGGTTTAGCCTTACACCTCTCTCTCTGCTGCGTTGTAGCATGGCTCTCAGGTTACGGTCGTGGTCCTGTTTGGTCTTTCCGAAGACCAGTACATCATCGACGATGGCTGCCACACCGTTGAGGCCTTCATAGGTCTCATCCACATGACGCTGGAACTCATCCTGAGCCGAGATAATGCCAAATGGTAGTCTGAGGAACCGGTACCTACCAAACGTTGTATTAAATGTTGTTAACATTGATGATTCGTGGCTCAGTTTAATGGCCCAATAGCCTGACCTAGCATCTAGGACGCTAAAGTATTTTGCTCCAGCAAGCTTTGTGGTGACATCCTCCAAAGTGGGTAAGGGGTAGTGGGGTCTCTGGATGGCTTTATTGAGGGGTCTGGGGTCTAAACACACTCTAAGCCTGCCTGTTTTTGGCTTTTCTATGACGACAAGCGCGTTTACCCAGTCTGTGGGTTCTGTGACCTTACATATGATGTTGTCCCTCTCCATGTTGTCGAGCTCATCTTTAAGTTTTTCTCGCAGAGCAATAGGGATTCTGCGTGGTGGGCAGACCGTGGGGGGTATGTCTGGATCGACAGTGAAGTGACATTTGCCTGGAAATTCTCCTATGCCCTGAAACACATCAGCGTACTCCTCTAGTATGCTCTGAGAGTCATTGTGCATTTTGCCTCCTTCTTCGGTCACAGCCATTACAATCTTTATCAGGTTCAGGTCACGGCAAGCTTTCATCGCCAAAACGGGCGGGGCACTTGTATTAATAACATGGAAGTCCAATGTTAATATGTTGGTTTTGTGTTTGCATTTTAATTTGCATTTGCCGTTGACACTGAGTGCATGTCCTCCGTAGTCTGTAAGCTTGCGTATTGCTGGCTTGAGTGTCACATCCTGGAAAAGTGTCTGAAAGATGTTAACTGGAATTGTGTTGACCTGTGCGCCAGTGTCTACTTTAAATCTCACTTTCTGTGGAGGAGAGCCTAGCTCTATATCTGCATATGCTTGCTCATTATTTTCGCCTTCGTTCTCAATTGTGATGCTGTCAATGTACAGGCAACTCTGTTCATCATCTGTGTCCTTTTCGACAGTCTCCGTGTTCTCTCTAACAGTGTGGACCGACTGGCGATGGGGACCTGACTGTGAGGCTGGTTTTGATTTACATGCTCTGGCAAAGTGGTTCATCTTTTTGCATTTCATGCACTGTTTCCCCTTTGCTGGACAGACATCTTTGGCATTGTGTTGCCCTCCACAATAACTGCATGTCTTACGTACTGCAGTAGCATGTTCCTTGTGTTTATTAAGTCTCTGTTGCTTATCTGGCCAATGTGGCTTTCTACCGATGGCATGAATGGACTCCTGGTCTCTGGCATGACTCATCCTGTTCAACTGCTGCTTTGCTAGCTCATGGGACCTTGCTATATCTATAGCTTTATCTAGCGTGAGCTCTGCGCCTTGACTGAGAAGTTTCTCACGAACATGAGGTGAATTCGTAGCAAATACAATGCGATCCCTCACCATTTCATCACTGTTTGGATAATTGCAATCCTTAATAAGCAGTTTTAACTCAGTCACAAACTGATCAAATGATTCATCCTCACCCTGCATCTTCTCATGAAACTTGTATCTTGCATAAATGGGGTTTGCTTTGGGCGTGATGTAATCTATGTACTTATCGTAGTACGTTTTGAGTTTCTTGGCCTCATCTGCCGCGAGCGTCCACGTGTTATATACATCTCGTCCCTTTTCTCCAATCCACAAAAGGAGATAGCTGCATTTATCCGCTTCTTCTTTCTCTCGCAGGGGACCGGTAAACATCAGCTCCGCGTGCTGTTTGAAGCGCCGCCATGCCTCGGGCAAGTTGGTGGAATCCCAGTCCATCCGTGGAGCAGGAACACCGTATGCATCCATTTCTTCTGATGACGGGTCGGCGTAACGTCCGCCGCTTCTGACACCATGTATTGTTTCCGTCTTCTGTGACGATAAACTGAATAATCACAACACCACGTCGATCTCAGTAGTCTCCATTTATTATTCCTCCATTTCCGGTGTCCCGTTCTCAAGTCTCGCGGGATCTTCTACTACTAGTCAGAACAGTATAGAACATGCAGCTAGAGCACCATCTAGCGGACAATGTGAGTTTAATACAGCATGTTACAACTTCCTGCATTCCTCAGGTGTAAATTATAAAAGTTTATCTTTATACATGTCATGATGAACCTGTAGATGTGTTTTTCTCCATCTACACTCTTTTTTCCATTTTTCACCAGTGTGGAATTTCTCCATGGAGACTTTTTCCTTCCAGAGACAACCTTCACCTTAACAGGAGCAATAGCATCCATAATATTTAACATATTAGCATTAAAACTAGCAGCAAGCTCATTGGCTGAAGCCCTGACTGGGCAGGTGTTAAAGAGAAGACCTGGTTAAACTTCCCACTCCTGTTTTCAGTTATACACGTTCTGTGATCACCTCCATTGACACGTTAGTGTGAACAGAAATCGTATCTCAAAGAAAACACAGTAATGATCAGACAGGCCCACATCACACACAGTAACCATGGAAACGTCCAAACCCTTCCACACCAGTAAGTCTAGAGTCCATCCATCCATTTTCTGCCGCTTATTCGGAGTCGGGTTGCGGGGGCAGCTGTCTAAGCAGGGAAACCCAGACTTCCCTCTCCCGGCCACATTCACCAGCTCATCCAGAGGGATCCCGAGGTGTTCCCAGGCCAGCCGAGAGATGTAGTCTGTCAGAATCGTTTCCAGTAAGTCTAGAGTGTGTCCTTTAATGTGTGTGGGCTCTGTTATATGCTGAGTCAGCTCAACGTTGTCCAGACTGTGACTCAGGTCTTTAGTGGCTTTGTCCTGAGGGTTGTCTACATGGATGTTAAAATCACCAACAATAATTACACAGTCAAAATCCAAACAGGTTGTAGCAGCAGGTCACTAAACTCTTTATAAAATTCTGCACAGTGCCCTGGTGGTCTATAGAAATTTAGCTATATTATTTTATAATAAGCTTTCAACTGAAGAGCCACGTATTCAAAAGAAGTAAAACTTCTAAGAGATAACTGCTTACAGTGAAATGATTCATTAAATGAAACCCCCCCTCCTCTCCTGCTCAGTCTGACCTCACTGATAAAACTAAAGTTGGGAGGGGTTGACTCTATCAGAGCGGCTGTGTTGTTATCTTGGTTTAACCAGGTTTCTGTTAGAAACATAAAATCAAGGTTGTGCTCAGTTATAAAATCATTAATTAAAATGTTTTCCCTGCTAATGACCTAACATTTAATAAAGCTAACTTAATGGGTTTGGAATTGTTTACCCTATGTTTGGGGGCACGCTGTGGCTCACAGGGTATGTTAACTCTACTTAGAAACCTTTTAGAAAGCAGCTCTCTGTGTTCTGACCGAGCTGCTTTTATCCTTCTGTTGCCAAACAGTACAGATATTTTTAAACCTTCTAATAAACAGGGGTCCAGCTGGACCTGGGAAATCATGACTGCTGTTATCTACGCAGCCTGGACCCTCCACACATCATACATCCCAAACATGAAGCTGGCATAGTGGTACAGGAGGGGCTGGGTGCCCCCCATTTAGCCGCCTTGGTGGGGGATTTATGGGGGACAGAAACATATTGGGGCATGGGGTTAGTTTGGTCGCAATAGTGACCAGCTCTTTCACCTGGGAGGTGAAGTCCAGGAGGGGTGGGGAGGATGGGGAGAGGAAGGGTGACTTGGATGGAGGATGATGAGATGAAGGGGGTGGGTCCTCGTTGAGAGCTTTGGGACTTTCTTCGGGAGGGGGCTGAGGTGGTTTTTTCTTAAGGTTTCCTCTAGGCTCTGTCTTATCACGTAGTTTTGGTCTCTCTTGTCTGTTGTCCTTGTCTGAGGGAACAGAGACTGTTCAGAAAATAAAACAGGTTGAATGCGAAAAGCTTCACTCCTGACCTGTTCAGGCAGAATCCATCCATCTTAAAAAAGTGGCTGCGGTCCCAGAAGAAGCTGAAGTTGTCTATAAATGAACTGGATGTGTGGTACATACAGCCGACAGCCATGTATTCAGACTAAAAGCCTACTGAATCTCTCCACTCCTCCTCTGATGGGAGGGAGAGGAATATGAATATCCGGGCATCCAGACAGCTGATTGTATCCAGCAGTTCAGTGAAATCCTGCTTCATCACCTCAGATTGTTGTTTCACAACATCATTCGACCCTACATGCAGGATAAGGTTTTCCACAGTCGGGTGCACCGCCACGCTTTGGTAAACACAACAACAGGGTTAATACATTCAGAGCCAGACTGGACCCAGACCTGATCAGTACCAGAATCAGAACCTGACTGATCAGAACCAGCTGATCCAGTAGGTTTAGAGTACACATGTGGAACTGATTGCTGCCTCCTGCTGGTGGTGTGGTGTTCCTGCAGATCGCTCTGGTCTACAACAGCTCTGAGGAACAGCTGACCGAAGTTCCTGGAACAACGCTGTACTGGCTGAGCGGAGCTCCACCTCCCGACGTTCCTGTCTGCGGATTTAAGAATGAAAACCCCGTCTGTCTCACAAGTCAGCGCATCACAGATCGTCCTACATGTCCAACATATCTAACATCATCAACATGTCACACATGTCTAAAATCATCAACATGTCCAACATGTCTAACATCATTAACATGTCCAACATGTCTAACATCATCAACATGTCCAACATGTCTAACATCAACATGTCCAACATGTATAACATCCTCAACATGTTCAACATGTCTAACATCAACATGTCCTCCATGTCTGACACATCGCACATGTTCTACATGTATAATACGTCCAACATGTCTAAAATCATCAACACGTCCAACATCTCCAAAATCATAAACATGTCCTACATGTTCAACATGTCCAACTTGTCTACCATCATCATCATGTCCAAAATCATCATCATGTCCAACATATCTAATATCATCACCATGTCCAACATGTCTAACATCAACATGTCCAACATGTCTAAAGTCATCATCATGTCCAACATGTCTAAAAACATCAACACGTCCAACATGTCTAACATCATCAACACGTCCAACATGTCTAACATCATCATCATGTCCAAAATCATCATCATGTCTAACATATCTAACATCATTAACACGTCCAACACGTCCAACACGTCCAACATGTCTAACATCAACATGTCCAACATGTCTGACACCTCGCAAAAGTTCTACATGTATAACACGTCCAACATGTCCAAAATCATAAACATGTCCTACATGTTCAACATGTCCAACATGTCTAACATCATCATCATGTCCAACATGTCTAACATCATCAACACGTCCAACATTTCTAACATCATCAACATGTCCAACATGTCTAACATGTCTAAAATCATCATCATGTCCAACATGTCTAAAATCATCAACACGTCCAATATGTCTAAAATCATCAAAATGTTAAACATGTCTAAAATCATCAACATGTCCAGCATATCTAACATCATCAACATTTCCACCATGAGTAACATCCTCAACATGTTCAACATGTCTAACATCAACATGTCCTCCATGTCTGACACATCGCACACGTTCTACATGTATAACACGTCCAAAATGTCTAAAATCATCAACATGTCCAACATGTCTAACATGTCTAAAATCATCATCATGTCCAACATGTCTAAAATCATCAACACGTCCAATATGTCTAAAATCATCAAAATGTCCAACATGTCTAACATCATCAACACGTCCAACATGTCTAACATCAACATGTCCTCCATGTCTGACACATCGCACACGTTCTACATGTATAACACGTCCAAAATGTCTAAAATCATCAACATGTCCAACATGTCCAAAATCATAAACATGTCCTACATGGTCAACATGTCCAACATGTCTAACAACGTCAAGACATCTAACATGTCTAACATCATCATCATGTCCAACATGTCTAAAATCATCAACACGTCCAACATGTCCAACATGTTTAAAATCATCATCATGTCCAACATGTCTAACATCATCAACACGTCCAACATGTCTAACATCATCATGTCCAACATGTCTAAAATCATCATCATGTCCAACATGTCTAACATCAACATGTCCTCCATGTCTGACACCTCGCACATGTCCTACATGTTCAACATGTCCAACATGTCTAACATCATCATCATGTCCAACATGTCTAAAATCATCAACATGTCCAACATGTCTAACATCATCAACATGTCCATCATGTCCAACATGTCTAACATCATCAACACGTCCAACATATCTAACATCATCAACACGTCCAACATGTCTAACATCATCAACATGTCACACATGTCTAAAATCATCAAAATGTCCAACATGTCTAACATCATCAACATGTCCAACATGTCCAAAATCATCAACACGTCCAACATGTCTAACATCAACATGTCCTCCATGTCTGACACATTGCACATGTTCTACATGTATAACACGTCCAACATGTCTAAAATCATCAACACGTCCAACATATCCAAAATCATAAACATGTCCTACATGTTCAACATGTCCAACATGTCTAACATCATCAACACATCCAACATGTTTAACATCATCATCATGTCCAACATGTCTAAAATCATCAACACGTCCAACATGTCCAACATGTCTAAAATCATCATCATGTCCAACATGTCTAACATCAACACGTCCAACATGTCTAACATCATCAACACGTCTAACATGTCTAACATGTCTAAAATCATCAACACGTCCAACATGTCTAACATCATCAACACGTCTAACATGTCTAACATGTCTAAAATCATTAACACGTCCAACACGTCCAACATGTCTAACATCAACATGTCCAACATGTCTGACACCTCGCACAAGTTCTACATGTATAACACGTCCAACATGTCCAAAATCATAAACATGTCCTACATGTTCAACATGTCCAACATGTCTAACATCATCATCATGTCCAACATGTCTAACATCATCAACACGTCCAACATTTCTAACATCATCAACATGTCCAACATGTCTAACATGTCTAAAATCATCATCATGTCCAACATGTCTAAAATCATCAACACGTCCAATATGTCTAAAATCATCAAAATGTCCAACATGTCTAAAATCATCAACATGTCCAGCATATCTAACATCATCAACATTTCCAACATGAGTAACATCCTCAACATGTTCAACATGTCTAACATCAACATGTCCTCCATGTCTGACACATCGCACACGTTCTACATGTATAACACGTCCAAAATGTCTAAAATCATCAACATGTCCAACATGTCTAACATGTCTAAAATCATCATCATGTCCAACATGTCTAAAATCATCAACACGTCCAATATGTCTAAAATCATCAAAATGTCCAACATGTCTAACATCATCAACACGTCCAACATGTCTAACATCAACATGTCCTCCATGTCTGACACATCGCACACGTTCTACATGTATAACACGTCCAAAATGTCTAAAATCATCAACATGTCCAACATGTCCAAAATCATAAACATGTCCTACATGGTCAACATGTCCAACATGTCTAACAACGTCAAGACATCTAACATGTCTAACATCATCATCATGTCCAACATGTCTAAAATCATCAACACGTCCAACATGTCCAACATGTTTAAAATCATCATCATGTCCAACATGTCTAACATCATCAACACGTCCAACATGTCTAACATCATCATGTCCAACATGTCTAAAATCATCATCATGTCCAACATGTCTAACATCAACATGTCCTCCATGTCTGACACCTCGCACATGTCCTACATGTTCAACATGTCCAACATGTCTAACATCATCAACATGTCCATCATGTCCAACATGTCTAACATCATCAACACGTCCAACATATCTAACATCATCAACACGTCCAACATGTCTAACATCATCAACATGTCACACATGTCTAAAATCATCAAAATGTCCAACATGTCTAACATCATCAACATGTCCAACATGTCCAAAATCATCAACACGTCCAACATGTCTAACATCAACATGTCCTCCATGTCTGACACATTGCACATGTTCTACATGTATAACACGTCCAACATGTCTAAAATCATCAACACGTCCAACATATCCAAAATCATAAACATGTCCTACATGTTCAACATGTCCAACATGTCTAACATCATCAACACATCCAACATGTTTAACATCATCATCATGTCCAACATGTCTAAAATCATCAACACGTCCAACATGTCCAACATGTCTAAAATCATCATCATGTCCAACATGTCTAACATCAACATGTCCAACATGTCTAACATCATCAACACGTCTAACATGTCTAACATGTCTAAAATCATCAACACGTCCAACATGTCTAACATCATCAACACGTCTAACATGTCTAACATGTCTAAAATCATTAACACGTCCAACACGTCCAACATGTCTAACATCAACATGTCCAACATGTCTGACACCTCGCACAAGTTCTACATGTATAACACGTCCAACATGTCCAAAATCATAAACATGTCCTACATGTTCAACATGTCCAACATGTCTAACATCATCATCATGTCCAACATGTCTAACATCATCAACACGTCCAACATTTCTAACATCATCAACATGTCCAACATGTCTAACATGTCTAAAATCATCATCATGTCCAACATGTCTAAAATCATCAACACGTCCAATATGTCTAAAATCATCAAAATGTCCAACATGTCTAAAATCATCAACATGTCCAGCATATCTAACATCATCAACATTTCCAACATGAGTAACATCCTCAACATGTCCAACATGTCCAAAATCATCATCATGTCCAACATATCTAATATCATCAACACGTCCAACATGTCTATCATCAACATGTCCAACATGTCTAAAATCATCACGTCCAACATGTCTAACATCATCAACACGTCCAACCTTTCTAACATCAACATGTCCTCCATGTCTGACACGTCGCACACGTTCTACATGTATAATACGTCCAACATGTCTAAAATCATAAACATGTCCTCCATGGTCAACATGTCCAACATGTCTAACATCGTCAACACGTCCAACATGTCTAACATCATCAACACGTCCAACATGTCTAACATCAACATGTCCTCCATGTCTGACACATCGCACACGTTCTACATGTATAACACGTCCAAAATGTCTAAAATCATCAACATGTCCAACATGTCCAAAATCATAAACATGTCCTACATGGTCAACATGTCCAACATGTCTAACAACGTCAAGACATCTAACATGTCTAACATCATCATCATGTCCAACATGTCTAAAATCATCAACACGTCCAACATGTCCAACATGTTTAAAATCATCATCATGTCCAACATGTCTAACATCATCAACACGTCCAACATGTCTAACATCATCATGTCCAACATGTCTAACATCATCATCATGTCCAACATGTCTAAAATCATCAACATGTCCAACATGTCTAACATCATCAACATGTCCATCATGTCCAACATGTCTAACATCATCAACACGTCCAACATATCTAACATCATCAACACGTCCAACATCATCAACATGTCACACATGTCTAAAATCATCAAAATGTCCAACATGTCTAACATCATCAACATGTCCAACATGTCCAAAATCATCAACATGTCCTCCATGTCTGACACATTGCACATGTTCTACATGTATAACACGTCCAACATGTCTAAAATTATCAACACGTCCAACATATCCAAAATCATAAACATGTCCTACATGTTCAACATGTCCAACATGTCTAACATCATCAACACATCCAACATGTTTAACATCATCATCATGTCCAACATGTCTAAAATCATCAACACGTCCAACATGTCCAACATGTCTAAAATCATCATCATGTCCAACATGTCTAACATCAACACGTCTAACATGTCTAACATCATCAACACGTCTAACATGTCTAACATGTCTAAAATCATCAACACGTCCAACATGTCTAAAATCACCAACACGTCCAATATGTCTAACATCATCAACACGTCCAACTTGTCTAACATCATCAACATGTCCAACATGTCTTACATCATCAACACGTCCAACATGTCTAAATCACCAACACGTCCAATATGTCTAACATCATCAACACGTCCAACTTGTCTAACATCATCAACATGTCCAACATGTCTTACATCATCAACATGTCTTACATGTCTAACATGTCCAACATGTCTAACATATTTAACATGTCCAACATGTCTAAAATCATCAACATGATCAACATGTCCAACATGTCTAACATCATCAACACATCCAACAGGTCCAACATGTCTTACATCATTAACACGTCCTACATGTTCAACATGTCCAACATGTCTAACATCATTAACATGTCCTACTTGTTCAACATGTCCTACATGTCTGACACATTAACATGTTCTACATGTATTACACGTCCAACATGTTTAAAATCATCAACACGTCCAAAATGTCTCAAATCATCAACACGTCCAACATGTCTGAAATCATCAACATGTCCAACATGTCTAACATCATTAACATGTCTTACATGTCTAACATGTCCAACATATCTAACATCAATATGTCCTACATGTCTGACACGTCGCACATGTTCTACATGTAAAACACATCCAACATATCTAACGTCATCAACATGTCCAACATGTCTAACATCATCAACACGTCCAACATGTCTAACATTATCAACATGTCCAGCATGTCTAACATCATCAACACATCCAACATGTCTAAAATCATCAACATGTCCAACATGATGTCAACACGTCCAACATGTCTACAATCATCAACATGTCCTACATGTTCAACATGTCCAACATGTCTAACATCAACATGTCCTACATGTCTGACACGTCGCACATGTTCTACATGTAAAACACATCCAACATGTCTAACATTATCAACATGTCCAGCATGTCTAACATCATCAACACGTCCAACATGTCTAAAATCATCAACATGTCCTACATGTTCAACATGTCCAACATGTCTAACATCGTCAACACGTCCAACATGTCTAAAATCATCAACATATCCTATATGTTCAACATGTCCAACATGTCTAACATCATCAACACATCCAACATGTCTAACATCGTCAACATGTCCAACATGTCTAACATGTCTAACATCATCAACACGTCCTACTTGTTCAACATGTCCTACATGTCTGACACATTAACATGTTCTACATGTATTACACGTCCAACATGTTTAAAATCATCAACACGTCCAACATGTCTCAAATCATCAACACGTCCAACATGTCTGAAATCATCAACATGTCCAACATGTCTAACATCATCAACATGTCTTACATGTCTAACATGTCCAACATGTCTAAAATCATCAACACGTCCCACATGTCTAACATCATTAACATGTCCTACATGTTCAACATGTCCAACATGTCTAACATCAATATGTCCTACATGTCTGACACGTCGCACATGTTCTACATGTAAAACACATCCAACATATCTAACGTCATCAACATGTCCAACATGTCTAACATCATCAACACGTCCAACATGTCTAACATTATCAACATGTCCAGCATGTCTAACATCATCAACACATCCAACATGTCTAAAATCATCAACATGTCCAACATGATGTCAACACGTCCAACATGTCTAAAATCATCAACATGTCCTACATGTAAAACACATCCAACATGTCTAACATTATCAACATGTCCAGCATGTCTAACATCATCAACACGTCCAACATGTCTAAAATCATCAACATGTCCTACATGTTCAACATGTCCAACATGTCTAACATCGTCAACACGTCCAACATGTCTAAAATCATCAACATATCCTACATGTTCAACATGTCCAACATGTCTAACATCATCAACACGTCCAACATGTCTAACATGATCAACACGTCCAACATGTCTAACATCATCAACACGTCCAACATGTCTAACATCAACATGTCCTCCATGTCTGACACATCGCACACGTTCTACATGTATAACACGTCCAAAATGTCTAAAATCATCAACATGTCCAACATGTCCAAAATCATAAACATGTCCTACATGGTCAACATGTCCAACATGTCTAACAACGTCAAGACATCTAACATGTCTAACATCATCATCATGTCCAACATGTCTAAAATCATCAACACGTCCAACATGTCCAACATGTTTAAAATCATCATCATGTCCAACATGTCTAACATCATCAACATGTCCAACATGTCTAACATCATCATGTCCAACATGTCTAACATCATCATCATGTCCAACATGTCTAAAATCATCAACATGTCCAACATGTCTAACATCATCAACATGTCCATCATGTCCAACATGTCTAACATCATCAACACGTCCAACATATCTAACATCATCAACACGTCCAACATCATCAACATGTCACACATGTCTAAAATCATCAAAATGTCCAACATGTCTAACATCATCAACATGTCCAACATGTCCAAAATCATCAACATGTCCTCCATGTCTGACACATTGCACATGTTCTACATGTATAACACGTCCAACATGTCTAAAATTATCAACACGTCCAACATATCCAAAATCATAAACATGTCCTACATGTTCAACATGTCCAACATGTCTAACATCATCAACACATCCAACATGTTTAACATCATCATCATGTCCAACATGTCTAAAATCATCAACACGTCCAACATGTCCAACATGTCTAAAATCATCATCATGTCCAACATGTCTAACATCAACACGTCTAACATGTCTAACATCATCAACACGTCTAACATGTCTAACATGTCTAAAATCATCAACACGTCCAACATGTCTAAAATCACCAACACGTCCAATATGTCTAACATCATCAACACGTCCAACTTGTCTAACATCATCAACATGTCCAACATGTCTTACATCATCAACACGTCCAACATGTCTAAATCACCAACACGTCCAATATGTCTAACATCATCAACACGTCCAACTTGTCTAACATCATCAACATGTCCAACATGTCTTACATCATCAACATGTCTTACATGTCTAACATGTCCAACATGTCTAACATATTTAACATGTCCAACATGTCTAAAATCATCAACATGATCAACATGTCCAACATGTCTAACATCATCAACACATCCAACAGGTCCAACATGTCTTACATCATTAACATGTCCTACATGTTCAACATGTCCAACATGTCTAACATCGTCAACACGTCCAACATGTCTAAAATCATCAACATATCCTACATGTTCAACATGTCCAACATGTCTAACATCATCAACACGTCCAACATGTCTAACATGATCAACACGTCCAACATGTCTAACATCGTCAACACGTCCAACATGTCTAAAATCATCAACATATCCTATATGTTCAACATGTCCAACATGTCTAACATCATCAACACATCCAACATGTCTAACATCGTCAACATGTCCAACATGTCTAACATGTCTAACATCATCAACACGTCCTACTTGTTCAACATGTCCTACATGTCTGACACATTAACATGTTCTACATGTATTACACGTCCAACATGTTTAAAATCATCAACACGTCCAACATGTCTCAAATCATCAACACGTCCAACATGTCTGAAATCATCAACATGTCCAACATGTCTAACATCATCAACATGTCTTACATGTCTAACATGTCCAACATGTCTAAAATCATCAACACGTCCCACATGTCTAACATCATTAACATGTCCTACATGTTCAACATGTCCAACATGTCTAACATCAATATGTCCTACATGTCTGACACGTCGCACATGTTCTACATGTAAAACACATCCAACATATCTAACGTCATCAACATGTCCAACATGTCTAACATCATCAACACGTCCAACATGTCTAACATTATCAACATGTCCAGCATGTCTAACATCATCAACACATCCAACATGTCTAAAATCATCAACATGTCCAACATGATGTCAACACGTCCAACATGTCTAAAATCATCAACATGTCCTACATGTAAAACACATCCAACATGTCTAACATTATCAACATGTCCAGCATGTCTAACATCATCAACACGTCCAACATGTCTAAAATCATCAACATGTCCTACATGTAAAACACATCCAACATGTCTAACATTATCAACATGTCCAGCATGTCTAACATCATCAACACGTCCAACATGTCTAAAATCATCAACATGTCCTACATGTTCAACATGTCCAACATGTCTAACATCGTCAACACGTCCAACATGTCTAAAATCATCAACATATCCTACATGTTCAACATGTCCAACATGTCTAACATCATCAACACGTCCAACATGTCTAACATGATCAACACGTCCAACATGTCTAACATCATCAACACGTCCAACATGTCTAACATCAACATGTCCTCCATGTCTGACACATCGCACACGTTCTACATGTATAACACGTCCAAAATGTCTAAAATCATCAACATGTCCAACATGTCCAAAATCATAAACATGTCCTACATGGTCAACATGTCCAACATGTCTAACAACGTCAAGACATCTAACATGTCTAACATCATCATCATGTCCAACATGTCTAAAATCATCAACACGTCCAACATGTCCAACATGTTTAAAATCATCATCATGTCCAACATGTCTAACATCATCAACATGTCCAACATGTCTAACATCATCATGTCCAACATGTCTAACATCATCATCATGTCCAACATGTCTAAAATCATCAACATGTCCAACATGTCTAACATCATCAACATGTCCATCATGTCCAACATGTCTAACATCATCAACACGTCCAACATATCTAACATCATCAACACGTCCAACATCATCAACATGTCACACATGTCTAAAATCATCAAAATGTCCAACATGTCTAACATCATCAACATGTCCAACATGTCCAAAATCATCAACATGTCCTACATGTAAAACACATCCAACATGTCTAACATTATCAACATGTCCAGCATGTCTAACATCATCAACACGTCCAACATGTCTAAAATCATCAACATGTCCTACATGTTCAACATGTCCAACATGTCTAACATCGTCAACACGTCCAACATGTCTAAAATCATCAACATATCCTACATGTTCAACATGTCCAACATGTCTAACATCATCAACACGTCCAACATGTCTAACATGATCAACACGTCCAACATGTCTAACATCATCAACACGTCAAGCATGTCTAAAATTATCAAAACGTCCGACAGTTCTAACATGTCTAATACGTTCACCTGCCCCTCAGATGTTTGTTGTTGTCTCTGTAGCTGCTGACATCCCTCCAGCAGGGGTCGCTACTCCACATTAATCAGCTGTTTATCTATGTCTGTCAGAGACCATCACCATCCACCAGATGGTCTCCATCGTCGTTTTCTTCATCCTTACCATGACCCTGACCGTCACCGTCTTTATCTACAGGTGAGATCTGGGATCAGTCAGCAGGTCGATGTTTTTATGTTCTCATGATCCGACTGATGGAACTGTTTTTATATTTCTTTTTTATCGGTTCTCTTTTCCTCTTTGAACTGCACTTTGACCTGGTTTCGGACCAGTTCTGCACCCTTGGCCTGAACTTCTGAAGTTCCTGACCGAATGTTTCCTGGAAACCATTCAGAGTTTATCTGGATGATTCCTGGAAACTGTTCGGACTTTATCTGGATATTTCCTAGAAACTGTTCGGAGTTTATCTGGATGATTCTTGGAAACTGTTCGGACTTTATCCGGATATTTCCTGGAAACTGTTCAGAGTTTATCTGGATGTTTCCTGGAAACTGTTTGGAGTTTATACGAATGTTTCCTGGAAACTGTTTGGACTTTATCCGGACTTTTCCTGGAAACTGTTTGGATATTATCCAGATGTTTCCCGGAAATTGTTCTGAGTTCATCCAGATGTTTTTTGGAAAGTGTTCGGAGTTTGTCTGGATGTTTCCTGGACACTGTTCGGAGTTCATCTGGATGTTTCCTTGTTCATTCCTGATTTATGGGAATCTGTTAAAGTTGGGAAACATGAAGAGAACCTTTGTACACCCAGAACCAAATGTCTGGGTATCTGAAGGCTCAGATGACATGAACTCTGCAGCTGTTGATTTGTTGTTGTTGTGGTTGTCATGGTGACGCTCCTGCGTGACGTCCTCTGCTGCAGGAGGATGAAGCTGGAGAAGGAACTGGTGGCCCAGCTGTGGAGGATTTCCTGGGAAGATGTCCAGATGAGCAACCTGGACAAGGTTCTGCGGAGCGGGAGCAGGATCACACTGTCGCTGGTCAGCGTGCCTGCACGCACACACACACACACACACACACACACACACACACGAAGGGATGTGGTTCTGAATAACCCAGACCAGCAGCCGGTTCTGTTGAACATGTCTTCAGTTCTTCTTCTGTGTCTTCTCTAAAGGGATCAGCTGTTCTCTGTTTCCTCAGAGAGGATCGAATTATGGTTCCCTGATGACTGGAGACGGAAACCTGCAGGTGTTTGCAAAGACCGGATACTACAAGGTGAGGATGATGATGAGGAGGAGGAGGAGGCTGGATGTGACGAAGCAACGAGACGTTTTCTAACGTTTTTGGTCATAAATAAGAAGAGGCTCATGTTAGAGATGTGCTGTTGGACAACGAGCCGGCTCTAAGAAACAATTCTTTGTAGCAAATAATAAGCCAAAAGAGTTGAATCTTTGAACTGGACTTCCCACCATCAGCTGATCAGATCAGTAACTTCCCATAAAACATGATTCAGGGGAGACTCAGTTCTCACCTTTAGATGCAGATGGTGACGGTTTGACTGGGAAAATTAACGAAAGGAACCTACAAACATAAAAAGCCATTTTAAACTTCGGTCTGGACGCCATTGCTTAACAAAAGAACAAGTCCCTCACATGTACAACAAACTAAGGCTGGATATGTCAGACAATACAGTACAAATAAAGGAACGGTGGGAAACGGAGCTGAACGCTGTGACAGATGATGCCTGATGGGAAAACATCCAGATGTCACAGGTGTGGGAATCAACACAAGATGGTGCCGCTACTGTCAGCAGCTGTCGTACCTGCTCCTACACTTTTTTTGTACATAGTATTCTTTTTCCTTATTTTTAACTTTCTAAGCTCTCCTGCACTCTGTCATATCACTTATGACAGGCAGACACTGTTTAACCTTGGATTACAGTACTCAAACTGTATTCTAAGACCCTTTTATGTTGACCCGGCTTGGCCTCAAGACATCTTACAGCAGAGGGCCGACACAAACAAAGGAGGACGTGAGGGGCCCAGGTCACGGAGTAGGCCTCGGGGGAAAAGAGCCTGCGTAAGAGAAAATTTGAGCCAGCTCTATAAAGAATTTGATTTGATGGTTAAAATCGGGTTCTTCAGGACACCGTTAACAGCTTTGGTGTCTAAAACAATCCCAGTATTAAATGCTGCAGGAACTGTGGTTCGGTCGGTGAACACACTCCCTGAAAATACAAACATTTTGGAGAGAAAGAAGCGCTGGAAAAAATGTTGGCAATGGCCCTGCCTATAGACTCTTTCTCTTAGAAATGTTTCCTGAACACCTGTTCACCACAGAACTGCGGTATACTGCATACTTTGTTGATGATTGGAAGAAAAATGATTCCTACTAACCGGATAAAACGAACCCTCCTGTGATTACTGCTTGATGGTTACAGAAAGTGAGGCATGCCTACGTGATGGAACATGTGACCGCCCAGCTACAGCTGAATGTACCTGTTTTTATAAGAAGGTGGACCCGTTACAGAATATTTTGCCTATGACTCTAATACCTCAATATTTAAAAATAATTTAAATAATTATTTCTATTATTTTTATTGGATTCACAGTCTTTATTTAATTTTTCACATATCCTTCTTTTTTTTCTTTTGAATGATAGAACTAGATCAGATAAACATGCTATACCCCTCACAGCGGTACATCTGGGTGACACAAGACCCAATTTCAAGATTTATTCACGTTTTTTTTTCTATTTTTCTATTTTCCTTATGTGTGTGCTGTATTTTGTTATATTTTGCCCTAAATGTCTGTTAATGTGCACTGAAGTCAATAAAGTAAAAAAAAAATGATTCAGTTCAGAAGTGTTAAATGAATCAGTTCCCTGTTAACGGTGCACGTCTGAAACAAATTTGCTCCGCCAAGGGGAGGCCTATGGGTAAGGCTCCTCTTGATAATCTGATTAATTTATTTATTTATTTACTTTGAATCACGGAATCTATGTAATCTTGCTGGACCTGACCGGAGGGGACAGAAAAAGATGGAAAATAGCAAAAAGAGCAAAAGGGAAAGAAGAAAGGAGACAAAAAGATCACAGACAGAAGGAAAACGTCCCTTCAACCCACACCATCACCAGACAACAAACACCTGTACATGAACACACCAGAAAATTTCCTACAACTTTTACAAAAGCAGAAACACACACACAGAAAAAAACTAGTCATTAAGAGTTTTTAAATAATAACCAAATCAAAAAAACATAACAGCGACCAGATACTAACTCACAGGAAAAATAAAAAGAAGAATTATGTCTTAGTATAAAACCCACTGGACAACTCAGTGACTGTGTCAGCATGCAGAGGATGAGGATGAGGAGTGATGATGAAGAGTGGTGAGTAAGATCGTGTAAATACGACCACGCCTCTACGGAGGTCAGAGGCAGACCAGGGCAGCCCAGAGACTGGGGCCCCCAGCAGCAGACCCGAAGCACCAACCCAAGCTACCCCACCACGAAGACGACTCCAGCCCCACCCGAAGGGCAGCAGAGGAGAGCCCCAGCAAGAGCCCCCCACGGTCTTGGGGCACTGGTCCCAGTGGGCCAAGATCAGCAGCCGCTGGCCCTGCCAGGGACCGGCCACCCAGGGCAGCCCAAGCGAAGGGCCCAGGGCCCCAGGAGCCCAGAGGCGGCCGCCCCACCCCCTAAAGGCAAAGGGCCCGCAACATGCCTAGGAGGACCAGGCCCCCCCAGACAACCACCCAGCGTAGGCCAGCACACACCCCGATGTTCCAGCCGCACACCTGCAGCTGTGTTGGTGTTTTGATGTCTAAGTGTAATTTAAACTGAGAGGCGAGTCGCCAGAGGGTGCAGCTAAGGAAACCACTTGGGTGACCCCCCCCCCCCGGCTACACCCCGCGTGACGTGCACGCCTCCCAAATCCCTATGTGTGTGTGTGAGTCTATTTGTGTATGTAAGATAGAGAGAGCGGGGAAGAAGAGGGGTCCGGGGATGAAAGTCCGAAGGGAAGAGAACCTCCCTCCGAATGGTGAGCTGCCCGCAGCACTAGGCACCCCTGTTCCCCAGGAGGCCCCCCAGGGCAAGACAGGCCAGAGGCAGCCGCCCCCCACGACCAGGCCAGACAATGACTGCAGCCAACGATCCCAGAAGACACCCACCCACCAGACACCCAGGGGGAAGGAAAGGAGCGGAAGGAGAATAGCGGGAGAGCCCAGATCCACAGCGCACCACCCCCAGGCCCACCCAGGCCCCCCGACAGGGTCATGTTATCCCTCCCCACCCACCTATGATTTTACACACTCCCACTCATCCTAGCACATGCATACGCACACACACAAACATACCCCCACACCCACACAAACATCATCCAAAGCATAGACACACACACAACATACAAGCATCCCTGTCTCACACCCCAGCATCTCCCCCTAAAATCCCCCCGGATCCCACTCAGCCCTCCTTCAAACCCCTACACCCCTCCTGCCCCCAGGTCCTATGGCGGCAACCAGACACCAGGGCATGCACCAACCCACACCATGGCAGCACATCTGGGCAGGCCTAGATCCCCGGCACATACGGACCCCACCACCCCGGAGGGAGGGGGACCACCCCCAGGCACCAGAACCCCCGTCCAGCCCGCCCCGGAATAGCCCGGCCGTCCGGCCCAGGACCGACGCCCACCGACCCAGGCGCCACCAGTGGCCTCACCCCCCGCCACGAGGCGACTCCAACAGCTGGCCCCCACAACCCCCGACAGGGCCGGACCCAGAGCCATCCCCATCGCAGCCCGGTCCAGCACTACGGGAAACCACAAAGAACCCGCAACCACCAGTCACTCCCGGCCATTTTCCAACCCCCAAAGCAACGAGGTCACAGTCCTCCACCTACACTAAGTGATGGAGCAAAGCACAGGGGACCAGAGGGAATGAGAGTCAGCTAAATCAGAGGTCCCCAACCCAGGTCCTCAAGGCCCACTATCCTGCAGGTCTTAGATGTCTCCCTGCTGCAACACACCTGATGCAAATTAATGGCATATGACAAGCTCTGCACAAGTCTGCTAACAAGCCACTTATTTAAATCAGGTGTGTTGAAGCAGGGAGACATCTAAGACCTGCAGGATAGTGGGCCTTGAGGACCAGGGTTGGGGACCTCTGAGCTAAATGATTCTTTGAGGAGGCAGACATTGTCTCACTACTGATGTGGTCTACTAAGAGATTCCTAAACTGCTGAATACACAGATTACTTTTGGTTTTCCAGTTCTCAAGGATAGTTTTCTTTGCGATGCATAATGCTGTGCGTATGATGTGTGCAGAGTTAATTGCCATATTAATGTCACTCAAGGGTTAGCTGCCATCTTGGATCAGGTCCTGGGTGTGTGATCATGTCTTTCTTTCTTCCAGGGAAACATTGTGGCCATCAAATACACCAATAGGAAACGCATCGAGCTGAACAGGGATGTCCTGTTTGAACTCAAACATGTGAGTGTCCGGAAAATGTTCCACAGCAAAAGTCAGCTGAGCTGAGCGGGATAAAACCCCTGCAGCTCCAGGATGAAATTCCTCAGAGCTCCAGAAAGTTAACAGCTTCTTTTTCACAGTGACAATGAGACGTGAAGACACAGACCTTGCTTCAGTCTGAGCAGGTTTCCCAGACCTGGATCCCGTCCCAGACCTGGTCTAGTTACTAATAATTATTAAAAGTGTCCATGGACTGGTGTTAACATGTGTTAGTGTGCTTTAGTCTGTGTTAGCATGTATAAGCATTTGTGAGCAGCAAAAGAACAAAAGAATCGTTTGATGTTAAAGATTCCTTCCTGTGTCTGGGTCAGTCAAAAAGACAAAGTAAGTGTTTAGATGAGATTTGTGTTTGGTTAGCAGGCATGCTAACCATGCAGCTCTCTTGGAGGGAAATTTTCCTTCCTTTGGGGGGAGTTTCCTGCAGGTTCTGGGTTGCTGCTGCAAGACGAGAATAGAGAAAGATCAGGAAGGAGTGGCTTCCTGGAAGGTGGTTTCCTCTCGCAGTAAAAGTTTCACTGTTAACCCACTAATGATTGATCTAGCTAATGTGGAGTCCAAACAGAAATTCATCCTGGAACACCTGCTCCAAGGCTTTCCAGGTGTTCCAAGACCTGTGTAAGTCATGTGATCAGTTCCTTTGTTCCTGTTCAGATGCGAGATGTTCAGAACGAACACTTGACCAGGTTCATCGGCGCGTGTATCGACCCCCCCAATATCTGCATCATCACAGAGTACTGTCCCCGAGGGAGTCTGCAGGTCTGTCCACCTGTCTGTCTACCTGTCTACCCACCTGTCTGTCCACATGTTTTTCTGCTGCTAGACTTCTGTCTTGTCTTTCTGTCCTCAGGACATCCTGGAGAACGACAGCATTACTCTGGAGTGGATGTTCAAATATTCTCTCATTAACGACATAATTAAGGTAACGTCCTGCTTCCTGCTGTCCTCTGAGTGACTGATTGGACAGATGTGGATTGTCCTGCTGTCTTCTGAGTGTCTGACTGGACAGATGTGGATTGTCCTTCTGTCTCCTGAGTGTCTGATTGGACAGATGTTGAATGTCCTACTGTCTCCTGAGTGTCTGATTGGACAGATGTTGATTTTCCTGCTGTCTCCCGAGTGTCTGATTGGACAGATGTTGAATATCCTGCTGTCTCCTGAGTGTCTGATTGGACAGATGTTGATTGTCCTGCTGTCTTCTGAGTGTCTGGTCGGACAGATGTTGATTGTCCTGCTGTCTCCCGAGTGTCTGATTGGACAGATGTGGATTGTCCTGCTGTCTTCTGAGTGTCTGACTGGACAGATGTGGATTGTCCTTCTGTCTCCTGAGTGTCTGATTGGACAGATGTTGAATGTCCTACTGTCTCCTGAGTGTCTGATTGGACAGATGTTGATTGTCCTGCTGTCTCCCGAGTGTCTGATTGCACAGATGTTGAATATCCTGCTGTCTCCTGAGTGTCTGATTGGACAGATGTTGATTGTCCTGCTGTCTTCTGAGTGTCTGATCGGACAGATGTTGATTGTCCTGCTGTCTCCCGAGTGTCTGATTGGACAGATGTTGAATGTCCTGCTGTCTTCTGAATGTCTGATTGGACAGATGTTGAATTTCCTGCTGTCTTCTGAGTGTCTGATTGGACAGATGTTGAATGTCCTGCTGTCTTCTGAATGTCTGATTGGACAGATGTTGAATTTCCTGCTGTCTTCTGAGTGTCTGATTGGACAGATGTTGAATGTCCTGCTGTCTTCTGAGTGTCTGATTGGACAGATGTTGATTGTCCTGCTGTCTTCTGAGTGTCTGATTGGACAGATGTTGATTGTCCTTTGTGTCATCAGGGCATGGTTTTCCTCCACAACAGTGTCATGTTGTCT
Source organism: Melanotaenia boesemani (assembly GCF_017639745.1). NCBI lineage: Eukaryota > Metazoa > Chordata > Actinopteri > Atheriniformes > Melanotaeniidae > Melanotaenia > Melanotaenia boesemani. Next base: position 1,079,302 of record NC_055687.1, on the reverse strand, counting down.
CACGGGAAGCTGAAGTCTTCAAACTGCGTCGTGGATAACCGCTTCGTCCTGAAGATCACCGACTACGGATTGTCCAGCTTCCGATCGGAGAGAGACTCTGGAATCGACGCTCACTCCTACTACGCCCGTGAGACTCCTCCTCCTTGTTCTTCTTCTCCTTGTTTGAAGCAAATGATAAATCAAAGTCCTCCTGTGTCTGGTTCTGATCCAACTTCCTGCAGAGAGACTGTGGATGGCTCCAGAGCTGCTCCGGATGGAGTCTCCTCCTCCTCAGGGGACCCAGAAAGGAGACGTGTACAGCTTCAGCATCATCCTCCAGGAGGTGGCGCTGCGACGAGGAGCCTTCTACCTGGAGGGAGACCCGTTCAGTCCTAAAGGTAAAGCTCCTCATATCAGAGATCACATAATCCAGCTGAAGTTTGCTCTCAATTGGTTCAGTTTGTGATGTCATCAGTGAACACATTGAGAGTGTGAACTGGAACCAGGACAGAGGTCCAGATACAGTCCAGTCAGACCCCTGGCTTCCCTGTAAACACACTGAACCACCAGTCCAGCTGCAGCAGACCATGATACCACCACCACCGTTCCTCACACCTGCTGGACCATCAACTTATTGTGACAAGTCCTGCTCCCGGGTGATCAGAAGCAATCCTGGAGCACGAACCCCAGCCCCCCACCACGAAGACCACCACAGACCCACTCCGAGGGTGGCAGAGGAAGGCCCCAGCTAGAGCCCCCCGTGGTCACGGGGCACAGGCCATGCCAGGTCAAGCTCGGCAGCACCAACCCCACCAGGCACCAGCCATCAGCTGTGGATTGTGGGACACATGCCTGCCAGTTTGAGAAAGATTGTGTGGTTTAAGAGACTTTTCTGTGCGAGTTAGAGATTTGGTTTAATGATAAATACCTTTTTGTGTTCTGAGCTTTAGTGCCGTCCCTGCCTGAAAGAAGGAGGTTTTTGTGTTTAGTTTATTAGGAGTTTGGTTTTGTTTTGATAGAAGTCCGCCTGAGAGCGTGTGTTTTTTTTAGTTTGTTAATTAGTCCGCCTGTGTGCGTGTAGCCCGTTTTGGGGACATTTTTGGTTTGTTTGTTTGTTTTGTTACTAAACATTGTATTTCATTTACCCTTGGTCCGGCCATTCCTGTGTTACAGTCCTTTTGACCCCTGGACGTAAAGGGGGACGTAACACAGGGCGATCAGAGCAAAGGGCCCAGGGCCCCAAGAGCGCTCTCCACCGCAAAGGCCAGAGGGCTCACACCATGCCCAGGAGGACCAGGCCCCCCCAGAAAACCACCCAGCATGGGACAGCACCCACTCCACTGTTGTTTCAGCCAGACACCCCAGTAACCAAAGCACCACCGACCACACCCCCTACCTCCTAAACCCTACCCCCTTCCTCCTCCACCATAAAAGGGATAAAAAAAATTAAAACAATAATAATAATATTAATAACAACAATTATAATAAATAGAAGCATCCATCCATCCATTTTCATCCGCTTATCTGAAGTCGGGTCGCGGGGGCAGCTGTCTAAGTAGGGAAACTCAGACTTCCCTCTCCCCGGCCACATTCACCAGCTCATCCGGAGAGATCCCGAGGTGTTCCCAGGCCAGCCGAGAGATGTAGTCCGTCCAGCACATCCTAGGTCTTCCCTGGGGCCTCTTTCCGGTGGGATGTGCCCGGAACACCTCACCAGGGAGGCATCCAGGAGGCATCCTAACCAGATGCCCGAGCCACCTCACCTGGTTCCTCTCGATGTGGAGGAGCAGCAGCTCTACTCTGAGCCCCTCCCGGATCACCGAGCTTCTCACCCTATCTCTAAGGGAGTACCCGGTCAACCTGGGGAGAAAACTAATTTCGGCCGCTTGTACTCGCGATCTTGCTCTTTCAGTCACTACCCACAGCTCGTGACCATAGGTGAGGGTAGGAATGTAGATCGACCGGTAAATCGAGATCTTTGCCTTTTGGCTCAGCTCCTTCTTCACCACGACAGGCCGATGCAGAGTCCGCATCACTGCAGACGCTGCACCGATCCACCTGTCCAATTCCCGCTCCATCCTTCCCTCACTTGTGAACAATACCCCGAGATACGTAAACTCCTCCACTTGGGGCAAGACCCTATTGCAGACCCGGAGAGAGCACTCCACCCTTTTCCGGCTGAGGACCATGGTCTTGGACTTGGAGGTGCTGATTCTCATCCCAGCCGCTTCACACTCGGCTGCAAATCACTCCAGTGAGAGCTGAAGATCACGGCCCGACGAAGCCAACAGAACCACATCATCCGCAAAGAGCAGAGACCCAATCCTGAGGCCACCGAACTGGATCCCGTCAACACCTCGGCTACGCCTAGAAATTCAGTCCATAAAGGTTATGAAAGAATCAGTGACAAAGGGCAGCCTTGGCGGAGTCCAACCCACACTGGAAATGATTCTGATTTACTGCCGGCAATGCGGACCAAGCTCTGACACCGGTCGTACAGGGACCGAACAGCTCGTACAAGAGGGTCTGGCATGCCATACTCCTGGAGCACCCCCCACAAGAATCCCCAGGGGACACGGCCGAATGCCTTCTTCAAGTCCACAAAGCACATGTAGATTGGTTGGGTAAACTCCCATGCCCCCTCAAAGACCCTGAAGTGTCTGTGTAGAGCTGGTCCACCGTTCCACGACCGAGACGAAAACCACACTGCTCCTCCTCAATCCGAGGTTCGACTATCCGACGGACCCTCGTCTCAAGCACCCCTGAACAGACCTTACCGGGGAGGCTGAGGAGTGTGATCCCCCTGTAGGTGGAGCACACCCTCGGGTCCCCCTTTTTGAAGAGGGGGACCACCACCCCAGTCTGCCAGTCCAGGGGAACTGTCCCTGATGTCCAAGCGATGCTGCAGAGGCGTGTCAGCCAAGAGAGCCCTACAGCATCCAGAGCCTTAAGGAACTCTGGGCGGACCTCATCCACCCCCGGGGCCCTGCAACCGAGGAGCTTTTTAACCACCTCAGCCCCAGAGATGGGAGAGCCAGCACCCGCTACCCCAGACTCTGCTTCCTCATCAGAAGACGTGTTGGTGGAATTGAGAAGGTCTTCGAAGTATTCCTTCCACCACCTCACAATGTCCCAAGTCGAGGTCAGCAGCCCCCCATCCCCACTGTACACAGTGTTGATGGAGCACTTCTTTCCCCTCCTGAGCCGCCGGATGGTAGACCAGTATCTCCTCGAAGTCGTCCGAAAGTCATTCTCCATGGCCTCTCCAAACTCCTCCCATGCCCAAATTTTTGCCTTAGCGACTGCCGAAGCTATGCTCCGCTTAGCCCGCCAATACCCATCAGCTGCCTCTGGAGTCCCACAGGCCAAAAAGGCCCGATAGGACTTTTTCTTCAGCTTGACGGCATCCCTTACTGCCGGTGTCCACCAACGAGTTCTGGGGTTACCGCCACGACAGGCACCGACTACCTTACGGCCACAGCTATGGCTGGCCGCCTCGACAATAGAGGCACTGAACACAGCCCATTCGGACTCAATGTCCCCTGCCTCACCTGGGACATGGTTGAAGCTCTGCTGGAGATGGGAGTTGAAACTCTTTCTGACAGGGGACTCCACCGAACGATCCCAGCAGACCCTCACAACACGCTTGGGTCTTCCAGGCCTGACCGGCATCCTCCCCCACCATCTGAGCCAACTCACCACCAGGTGGTGATCAGTTGACAGCTCCGCCCCTCTCTTCACCCGAGTGTCCAGAACATGCGGCTGCAAGTCCGACGACACGACTACAAAGTCGATCATCGAACTGCAGCCTAGAGTGTCCTGGTGCCAAGTGCACATGTTGACACTCTCATGTCTGAACAGTCCATGACGAGCACAGAAGTCTAACAACACCACTCGGATTTAGATTAGGGAGGCCGTTCCTCCCAATCACGCCCTTCGAGGTTTTGCTGTCATTGCCCACGTGAGCATTGAAGTCCCCCAGCAGAACGAGGGAGGGAAGGAGTGCTCTCCAACACCCCCTCCAAGGAATCCAAAAAGGGTGGGTACTCTGAACTGCCGTTTGGTATATAAGCACAAACAACAGTCAGGACCCGTCCCCCTACTTGAAGGCTGAGGGAGGCTACACTTTCGTCCACCGGGGTAAACCCCAACGTACCCCAAGTCGGGGGGCAGTGAGCATGCCCACACCTGCTCGGCGCCTCTCACCGGGAGCAACTCCAGAATGGAAGAGGGTCCAGGCCCTCTCAAGGACAGTGGTTCCAGAGCCCAAGCCGTGCGTCGAGGTGAGTCCAAATATATCTAGCCGGAACCTCTCAACATCTCGCACCAGCTCAGGCTCCTTCCCCGCCAGAGAGGTGACATTCTACGTTCCTAGAGCTAGCTTCTGCAGCCGAGGATCAGAACGCCAGGGTCCCCACCTCTGGCAGCCGCCCAGCTCACACTGCACCCGACCCCTATGGCCCCTCCTGCAGGTGGTGAGCCCACGGGAGGAGAGGCCCATGTCACCCTCTTGGGCTGAGCCCGACCGGGCCCCATGGGCAAAGGCCCGGCCACCAGGCGCTCGCCTCCGTGCTCCACCTCCAGGCCTGGCTCCAGAGGGGGGCCCTGGTGACCCACGTCCAGGCAAGGGAAACCTTGGTCCTTGCTTTCTCATCATCATAGGGGTGATTTGAGCCGCACTTCGTCTGGTCCCTCCCCTAAACACCTGTTTGCCATGGGTGACCCTACCAGGGGCAGAGATGCCAGTAACGCGTTACAAAGTAACGCGTTACTGTAATCTGACTACATATTTTAACAAAATATAATCTAACGCGTTAGGATGTCCTACAATGTAATCAAATTACCGTTACTCTTCATATTCGTCCTGCGTTACTTCGGCACTCCCCACTCCTTTCACATATGATTTGAAATCAAGCGCCGTGGACGAAAGTGTATTTATCTAACTCAACACACCTTCTCATTAACGGTGGTACAGAAATTTTATGTACTCGTAAGCATGCAGCTACCTTTCTTCGCTGAAACTTGACCTTTTTAAAATCGACAAACACAAATCATTCACTGCACATGACTTTAGAAAAAAATATGATATAGAAACTTATTACCCTGGTGCATGATGGGAGGTCCGCCTCTCCACTTCCCTCATCAGAACCTATTCCAAACCGAATTGATTTTTTTTTTTTAATAAGTCCGTTACTATTTCATTATTTTCTCATGTGTAAAAGTAAAACATAATGCAGATTTGTCTTATGCTTAACGAGAGATGTTGCTTTATTTTATTGTTATTCATTTGAATTAATGTATATGATGGTAGGGAAGAAGCACTGAATGATTTACAAAGTTAATAAGAGACTGACTATGTTCATAGAAGGTGAAAAACAATTAAAAGTTACAAGTTGCAAAACATTGTAAAGTCACCATTCGTAACTAATGCACTTTCAGTAAAGTATATGCGAAAAAAAAATCGATTGTCATTTTTTTGTTTGGGGGGTTTTAACTAATAAAGTAACTAGTAATCTAACTTAGTTACTTCTAAACCTTAGTAATCAGTAAAGTAACTAGATTACTTTTTAAAGAAGTAATCAGTAATCAGTGGTCAGATTACTTTTTCAAGTAATCTGTGGCATCACTGACCAGGGGCATGAGCCCCCGACAACATAGCTGCTAGGATCGTCAGGACACACAAACTCCTCCACCACGATGAGGTGGCGGCTCATAGAAGCAGCTTGTATTAACACTAGAAGTCCCAGAGAGGGGTCAATTGACCTTTCTACCTTTACAACCCAGAGATGGGTCGATTGACCAGTAGGATTTTAGCTATAATCCTGTCTTAAGCTGTAAACAGCTTCTTTTGTTTGTAGACGAGTCAATTACTGGCACACCCCAGGAGGGCGCATACTTAGGGGAGACACTGTAGACTCTTGAAACTGGACTGTCAACTTTTGCCCAAAGCTTGGCTTGAGACACTGCTTGGTCCCCTGAGTATGAGATTGGAGTAGACCTCAAACAGATTCAGAAAGGTTTTCCTGCATTCTAGTATATTTCAAATAATTAAAAATATATTTGATATGATATATGATATATACCTCCTCGACACATTTGTGTGCTTTTAGAAGAAAAAAAAAAAGATAATCATTGTGGGCCTTCAATAAAAAAGCAAACAATTTAGAATGATATGACAAAATGATGAATTCATATTTTTTTAAAAAATCACTTTAAAAGGTCCAGCTCTCCTCTTTTCATACAAATGAAAAAATACAAATTTTTCAGAATTTTTTACCAATTTTTCAAACTTTCTAACCCAATGTTCATGTACCTTATGTCCAAAAAGCCCAAGCAATGAACAATTTTGAATATTTAAAATGAACATTTTTTGATTGTGGTGGTACAGGCAGGGTCTGTGAGTAAAATATCCAGAAGCATTAGTGTCTAAGTCAAGAGGGCATAAATGTCAACATGACAAAGATATAAAAGAACAACTGTGAATTTTTTCCAATGCTTTTTATTTTTGTCATAAAAAAAACAACAAAACAGTTAAAATAATGCAAGTAATGAAACAATTTCACAAATATTTACACAAGGCTACAGTGGCATGCCCTTGTGTGAATGGCTTTTCTGCTCTTTCAGCAGTCCGTCTGTGCTAAGTCCAAACATGCTTGGCACTTCCATGGTATCTCCATCCTGCATTTGCCACATGTGTATTTGTAGCAGTCAACACATCTTACAGTTGCGCAATTGTTCTTGCATCGATGGTTGACCTGACATTTTGCCCTTTTCCCAGGGCTAGGTGTGGGAGGTTGCTGCTGAAGCAGTTGCTCCTTATGTGCCTTCTTCTGACTCACATGAGAGTTGGCCAACTCTTTCGCGAGCTCAACCAGGAAGTCCACTCTTCTCTCCTGCACTCCGGTGCATTCCTTATGAAGAACATGAGCGTTCAGTGCCGCCATGTCGATCATGTTGTAGAACACGGCGACTGGCCATCTCCGTGTTCCTGCACGCACGCTGTACTCCCGCACCATCTGGTCCATCACATCCACACCACACTTTGTGGTGTTGTATTGTGTGACAGTGTTTGGCTTCCTTTTGGTGGTATTCTCAGTCTCAACCACATTGTGCATGCTGCTGAGAAGATAGACAGTCTTTTTCCGTTTCGGCGCATATACTGTGAGTGTTGCACCAGTGGTGGAAAACACTCGAGTGGTGAATTTAGTGTGGTCCTTCAGTCTAGTTGACTGAGGAATTTCCCGGCGAATCTTGTTGACTGTGCCAAGGATGGTGGTTTTCCGGCTAAGCAGTCGTTGCGCAAGGGACAGCGATGTAAAAAAATTGTCTGTTGTTACAGTTCTGCCCTTATCCATGAACGGCTCCATCAGCCTCATCACTACACTCTCAGAGAGTCTCTCTCCACTGGGACGACTGGGGTCCTTGCCAAGATATGGCAGGATATTGCAAATGTACTTTGATTTCAAGTCACAAGCCAGCCAAAACTTAATGCCAAATTTGTCCGGTTTTGTTGCAATGTACTGCAGAAAACTGCAGCGAGTCTTTGTCGGGAAAAGCTGTTCATCAATAGTGATGTGTCGACCAGGGTTATAAGATCTGATGCAGTTATTGACAAAAGATTCCCACAGATTAGAAATTGCAGCAAACTTATTTGTCTCCACTCGCTCACTGCGTGTGAACATGTTATCAAAGCGTAGGTGTTGCATGATGTTTTGGAAGCGCTTTCGGGCCATAGTAGCAATGATTCGTGGGTTTCCCAGCTCTGCTGACCAATTGTCACGTAGTGATGGAACTTTCTTCACCCCCCGCAAGATAATAATTGCAATAAATGCCATTAGTTCTGGGAGGTTCATGAACCAATCTGCCTGCTCCTTTTGCCGTGCATGCTGAATGGTCCATTCTTGAATGCTACGAAGCATTTCAAGTGTTATAAAACAGAAGAAGCTTTGAAGACGAGTCCGGATACTTCTTCTGGCCTTAGCAGTTGGCTCTCCATCTGTGCCGTATGGTTCTATTGGGGTGAAATTGAGACATGTCCCCAGCTGTTCTTCATGCCACACTGTGCCATCTTTAGCCATCTCTGTCCTCTCACTTCCCAACCGAGCCCTCTTTTCTGGCAGTGGAGCAGTCTCATCATCTGCAAGGTAAACAATTTCACAATTTCAGAGGACGAAAATAGGATGTTTTGGAAATAAGATTAAAAAAATCCTTTATTTGTACCAAAATGGAGAAATTCCAGTGTTGCAACTCACAGTACAGGACAAAGCAGAAAGAAAGAAATTTGTCATACCAAAAAGTTCAATAATAGTTTCAAATCTTACCTGAAGACTGCTCAGAGTCAGAGTCCGAATCCAGCTGAATTTGTATCTCTTCTCCATCTGAGTCACAAGGGTTTGTATCGCTGAGGATCAGGTCCAATGCCTGCTGAGTTGTAAGCCGCCTCTGCATTTTGCTTCCTTCTATTTGTTCGAGGTGAAGCTAGCTACTATTTATCCCCCTCAGCCCACCATCCCCCACTGCCACAGAATTTACCAGACGTTTCAAGGTAACAAGGAGGGGCTGGATGCAATGGGTGCATTCCTCAGGTAATGGCTGCATTTACAAATGAAGAGATGCTAATTTTTGCCAGCAGAGTCGTCAGTTTGGACTAAAGGTCTTTCGACCCTTCTCTGGGACTTTAGGGAGACATCAAAATTCCTGGGACTTCTAGTGTTAAAGTATATGTAAGAGTTAGCACAACAAAACAATAAAATCTGAATAAAAAAGCTGAATGAATGTGTTTAAAATAAGTATTAAGTACATAATTAGTGTAAAGTAAAACATGGATGAAAATAACAGTAAAATAAATATACAATAACGAATAAAATAATATTAAATAAAATAATGTGTGTAATGGGTTTCTTTTTTCTTTTTTTTTCGACTGTTTGAGCCTCCCTGAGGACCTCTGGCAGACTAATCCTCTAGTCCTCTGGTCCACTGGCAGACTAGTCCTCTGACCCTCAGGTCCACTGGCAGACTAGTCCTCTGGCCCCCAGGTCCTCTGGCAGACTAGTCCTCTGACCCTCAGGTCCACTGGCAGATTAGTCCTCCGGCACTCAGGTCCACTGGCAGATAGCCCACTGACCCTCAAGTCCTTTATCAGACTAGTCCTTTGGGCATTGGGTCCTCTGTCAGACTAGTCCTCTGAGCCTCAGGTTCTCTGGCAGACTAGTCCTCTGGCTCTCAGGTCCAATGGCAGACTAGTTCTCTGGTTCTCAGGTCCTCTGGCAGACTAGTCCTCTGACCCCCAGGTCCTTTGGCAGACTAGTCCTTTGACCCTCAGGTCCACTGGCAGACTAGTCCTCTGACCCTATGGTCCTCTGGCAGACTAGTCCTTTGACCCTCAGGTCCACTGGCAGACTAGTCCTCTGACCCTATGGTCCTCTGGCAGACTAGTCCTCTGGCCCCCAGGTCCTCTGGCAGACTAGTCCTCTGACCCTCAGGTCCACTGGCAGACTAGTTCTCTGGTTCTCAGGTCATCTGGCAGACTAGTCCTCTGACCTTCAGGTCCTCTGGCAGACTAGTCCTCTGGCCCCCAGGTCCTCTGGCAGACTAGTCCTCCAGCATTCAGGTCCACTGGCAGATAGTCCACTGACCCTCAAGTCCTTTGTCAGACTAGTCCTTTGGCCATTGGGTCCTCTGGCAGACTAGTCCTCTGAGCCTCAGGCCCACTGGCAGACTAGTCCTTTGGCTCTCAGGTCCTCTGGCAGACTACTCGTCTGATCTTCAAGTCCTCTTGCAAACTAGTCCTTTGGCCCGGTCTGTCCGGCTTCTGTAGACGCTCTATTGCAGGTGGAGAGGTGATCGTTTATGTTTGGTGGTAGTATCTATTTGGTGGAGTTTATATTTTCTCCATCTTTTCTGTGTTGACCAGCACTTTCTCCTTAGTTGTGAGAGATGGTGGTTGATCCAGAGTGGCTTTGGTTTTGTTGAAAGCTTTTTTGTTTGTATCGGTGCCACCTTGTCCAGTGCTCTTATTAATCTTCTGTTAGGAGTATCAGCCATAAAATCAACCGTAGAATCACAGGGATGAAACATCTCCATCATAGAAAAGATCCACCAACTTTGCTGCCACTTCACTGGTGAGACATGGCTTAATTCCTAAATCTAAAATATTTCTGTCACTGGGAGACAAAATGATAAAACCAAGTCCACTGGGTGCCTTTGTTACGTGTTGGCTGTGTAACATGCTGGCTAAAATAAAAAGTGTATTACATTAAAAAATTCTTTCCCAGTGAATCTCCCAGTGATGAGAATTTGTGAATAATTGGGGTGCACCAGTGATCAAAGTTCAGAGAATTCTGTTATAAAAGAAGGACAGGGTTTTAATTAACTAATTTTAAAATGAATAAAATTATGCATAACATGGAAGGACAGCCACAAACAAAAAAACAATATTTAAAAGGGTGTAAATGGGTGTAAGAATGACAGGGAGGAACAGATGTACAGGTGTGTGTTGGGCTTTATGTCCGGGGTCTCTGGTAGTCATGGTGCCGTATTTAAAGGACTGGAGTGTGAGTTCAAAGTTTGTAGACAAAAGTTCAGAACCTGAGTAGTTGGGGTGATGGCGTTCGTGTTTAAAAAGTTCTTGATGATTAAAAAGTACCATAAAACGATGCCGTCCTCTATTCTGTTCCTTTAGCAGACGCTTTTCTCTAAAGCCACTTACATCTTAGGGGGGGTAGGCAGTAGCATTAAGGCTCTTGCCTTGGGACCCAACTGGAAGGTGTTAATGTTCATCCCCTGAAGGATTCGAACTCAGGCCGACCTGCCAACTGATAATCCACCCAAACTCCCTTCTCCTTACAAATCTGCCTAAGCCACAAGTGAAGTTGGTGTTGGCGGCTGAACATGACCCCCCCATAGCGTTGGGATGGAAGTGGGCCAGAATTTACTTCCTTCTTCCCAGTGTCTAATAAAATAAAATCTATCAGATGTGAAGTCGTTCTTTCTCTGACTCACGGTTCTTCAAGCCGTTGCAGCCGATATTGAGTGGAGCAGGCTTGTTGGATGTGATCAGATCCAGTACTTTGGGTAAGATGTCCTTCACACACGCCCATGGAAAATGAAAGTTCGGCTTCTCCGGGTGGCTACCTGTCGGACCATGGAAGATCCATTGATGAGGACATCTACCAAACTTGCCGACCACAGTGACTGCACGTGGGATCAGGTGGATGGCAGAAAGCTGAGGAGGAGCTCCGTGGCACAGAGGCTGGCGGAGAGACCCGGGAAGGACGATGGAGACACTGTTCCCGCTGTCTGGAGGCCACAGGTGCCGGAGTGAAAATCCCCTCGGTCCAGGTAGTTTTCACCTATGTTGGCAGTGGGGGAGACAGAGGAGGGTGGTCAGTAGCAAGGGGTAGAAACTCTGTTTTCCTGCGGGGGTGGACTGGTGTAGTATTGACGGCTTGCAGCCACACCCCAGCTCCTGCTCTGTGCCCAGACAACGATCAAGGGTCCAGGATGTTGTGGGGTTGAACTTACCAGGACTTTAGGTTTAGCCCCAAGCTGGGTCCAGTGATCCTGCCTGGCACCGATGACCAGAGGAGATGCAGTTGGAGAGAGACTGTCCACAGGTGGAGCATATGCCATTTGTGGTGTAGGTGGTTGCGCAGGGCTTGCCGGACGTATGCTAGCCTCCACATATCGTGTTGTGTCGGCTAGCTGCACGCTGATGGCCAAGGCTTGAGTTTGACCGAGAATGACTGTGTCCAGACGGTGCTCCGCTTCCTGGATCTTGTACAGGTTGGATGTTCTCCAGTTCGGCAACCTTTTTGAACAAAATCAGACAACTTTCACGTCCAAATGAGGAGGTAAGTGGAGCCATAGTTTGGGCTTCAACCGTGTCCCCAGACAGCTGTGCACTGCCCCAGAAAGTCGTGCACGTCCTGGACTGATGATATCTTTCACCTGTGACCAGGGTTGAACCTTCATGCGCCCCCTTCCACCACCTCAGTATCACCAGTGTTTAAATGATGCTTGACAGTTCCTTAAGTCTGTAAATGTAAAACAGCTTTCATTTGCAATATTTGTAGATGTTTTACACGACAGAGCTCAGGTTGTGGTCGTTAACCTTCCTGAAGGAGCAAGTTCAGAAAAGTCCTGGATTAATTAATGAAAGTAGCTGGATGTATTTAAAAATACCAGAGAACACCAGCAGACACATTTAGAGTGAAAAGTTACTCTGACTGGTTTCCTCAGCGAGGTTTTATGAACTGGCTCATATGAACAGATATAAATTGGATTAATTTGATTAAACTGATCACAATAAATCGACTTGATTTGATCATGTTTGTAAAGTGACCTGAGGTGACTTGTGAAACAGCTCTTTATAAATAAAGCTACAGTATATTGAACTGAATGTACGGTAGCACCAGGAAAAATAAATATTAAAAGACGCTAACATCATCACGCTAACATGATGCTAACATTATGCTAACATTAGTCTAACAGCAAAACAAAAAGCAGAAGAAATTCGCTAATCTGAGGTTCAGTGAATGCAGCATGATGCAAAGCTGTGGGTGGAGGTAAAGATGGAGGCAAGATGGTTCTGTTCTGATCTGATTCTAAGATGGACCAGAACCCTGCGTGGTATCCAGACAGACTGACGGAGGCTGGTGGAGGTTTTTAGATGAATAAAAATAAACTCTGTGAGGGAAGATGGTTTCATCATCTCTGAAATGTTCAGTTTCTTAGAACTTCTTTAGACTGATATCTTTTGGCCTCTGAGGTTCTGAATGAAGTTCTGGTTTTAACCTTCATCTTTTTCCTGTTTTTGTGTTTGAGTTAGGCCTGACGGTGTTGGGTGTCTCCACAGAGATCGTGGACCGGGTGATTCTGGGCGAGTGGCCCTGCCTGAGGCCCACCATCGACCCACAGAACCACACCCCGGAGCTGGGTCAGCTGATGCAGCGCTGCTGGGCCGAGGAGCCCACGGAGAGACCCGACTTCAACCACATCCGGTTGCTGCTGCGCAAGCAGAACAAGTAAGACCCGACTCGCAGGGCCTGGCCTGGACGATAGGAAGGAACAAAGGAGAAAGCTGAGTGCTGGTTGGAGGAGGAGGGGGAGCAAATCACAGCCTTTTTCATTTCCAAGTAAAGTCCATTGTTGGGATGGAAGGCGACGTGTGAAGGAGCCGGAAATGTTAACGCATTGTTTTATCTCCATGTTGCTCAGCGTAGTACTTGTTGTCATGGTGGCTCAGCGACTTCACATAACAAACGTTTACACTGGCTGTTTATGTTTATTTTAGCCGTGGACGGAGAACTACGTGGATCTAATGTTTACAAAATGAAGATTTAGTACAAAATATTCATCAGTGTAGATTTCATCTCGTATGTGAGGCACTGTCTGCTCGCTGGGGTCCGAAAACCTGCCTGCAGGCCTGGTTTATAAAACAGCAGCTCAGGGCGAAGCTTTTTTTCCACAGATATCTACGTCCCACAGAAGAACGTCTGGCTATCTTAAAACCTAAAAATAGAACTAAATTGTGGTTCTTCAAACATGACAACAGATGTCCAATAGTAGATATTTATCAGAAATTTTAAGTCGTCTTTTCCCCAAAGGTCTGGTAACATCTGCGTCTCTAAAGACTTTTATTCAGCTGACTGAGGGAAAAATGGCTCTTTGGACTGGAAAGGCTGACCCCTGTCCTCAGTGGTAGTTTTTCAGCAAGACCTGGTCTACTGTGGTCTGGGACCCCAAAAACCAGTGGGTTGGCCTTTTTGTAGATCCCAGATCAGAAGCTAACAGCATCAGTGTCAGGATGAACATTTCTTCATCCTTGCTTGTAGACAGGAGTTTAAACAGCCTGATGTTTATCTTATTTAAATGATCAGAGTACATCAAGGTATTAAAATGTCCCTATTTTATGCCGGAATACTTGACCCTGCAGTAAAGTAGATTCGTGTCTCTGTTGGTGGACGAGGACAGTAATGTAGACCTGTGTGTCTTCAGGGAGTCCAGGACCAACATTTTGGACAACCTGCTGTCCCGTATGGAGCAGTATGCCAACAACCTGGAGGAGCTGGTGGAGGAACGAACACAAGCTTATCACGAGGAGAAACGCAAGGCCGAGACCCTGCTGTACCAGATACTACCACAGTTAGTACCACACCTAGTACTACACCACCGTACAGCTGTACCAGATACTACCACAGTTAGTACCACACCTAGTACTACACTACTGTAAAGCTGTACCAGATACTACCACAGTTAGTACCACACCTAGTACTACACTACCGTACAGCTGTACCACATACTACCACAGTTAGTACCACACCTAGTACTACACTACTGTAAAGCTGTGCCAGATACTACCACAGTTAGTACCACACCTAGTACTACACTACCGTACAGCTGTACCACATACTACCACAGTTAGTACCACACCTAGTACTACACTACTGTAAAGCTGTGCCAGATACTACCACAGTTAGTACCACACCTAGTACTACACTACTGTACAGCTGTACCAGATACTACCACAGTTAGTACCACACCTAGTACTACACTACTGTACAGCTGTACCAGATACTACCACAGTTAGTACCACACCTAGTACTACACTACTGTACAGCTGTACCAAATACTACCACAGTTAGTACCACACCTAGTACTACACTACCGTACAGCTGTACCAGATACTACCACAGTTAGTACCACACCTAGTACTACAATACCGTACAGCTGTACCAGACACTACCACAGTTAGTACCACACCTAGTACTACACTACCGTACAGCTGTACCAGATACTACCACAGTTAGTACCACACCTAGTACTACACTACCGTACAGCTGTACCAGATACTACCACAGTTAGTACCACACCTAGTACTACACTACTGTACAGCTGTACCAGATACTACCACAGTTAGTACCACACCTAGTACTACACTACTGTACAGCTGTGCCAGATACTACCACAGTTAGTACCACACCTAGTACTACACTACTGTACAGCTGTGCCAGATACTACCACAGTTAGTACCACACCTAGTACTACACTACCGTACAGCTGTGCCAGATACTACCACAGTTAGTACCACACCTAGTACTACACTACCGTACAGCTGTACCAGATACTACCACAGTTAGTACCACACCTAGTACTAGACTACCGTACAGCTGTACCAGATACTACCACAGTTAGTACCACACCTAGTACTACACTACCGTACAGCTGTACCAGATACTACCACAGTTAGTACCACACCTAGTACTACACTACCGTACAGCTGTACCAGATACTACCACAGTTAGTACCACACCTAGTACTACAATACTGTACAGCTGTACCAGACACTACCACAGTTAATACCACACCTAGTACTACACTACCGTACAGCTGTACCAGATACTACCACAGTTAGTACCACACCTAGTACTACAATACTGTACAGCTGTACCAGACACTACCACAGTTAGTACCACACCTAGTACTACACTACCGTACAGCTGTACCAGATACTACCACAGTTAGTACCACACCTAGTACTACACTACCGTACAGCTGTACCAGATACTACCACAGTTAGTACCACACCTAGTACTACACTACCGTACAGCTGTACCAGATACTACCACAGTTAGTACCACACGTAGTACTACAATACTGTACAGCTGTACCAGACACTACCACAGTTAGTACCACACCTAGTACTACACTACCGTACAGCTGTACCAGATACTACCACAGTTAGTACCACACCTAGTACTACACTACCTTACAGCTGTACCAGATACTACCACAGTTAGTACCACACCTAGTACTACACTACCTTACAGCTGTACCAGATACTACCACAGTTAGTACCACACCTAGTACTACACTACCGTACAGTTGTACCAGATACTAGTAAGTTTGTACTGTAGCTAGTACTACACTACAGTAGAGCTGTACCAGATACTAGTAAGTTTGTACTATAGCTAGTACTACACTACAGAAGAGCTGTACCAGATACTAGTAAGTTTGTACTATAGCTAGTACTACACTACCGTAGAGCTGTACCAGATACTAGTTAGTACTGTGCATGTTGGTCTTTCTTTGATCTTTTGTGAAAATAAAATGTTTGTGTTGTTTTGTTTGTTTGTTTATCAGCCCAGTGGCGGAGCAGCTGAAGCGTGGTGAGACAGTTGAAGCCGAAGCCTTCGACTCAGTCACCATTTACTTCAGCGACATCGTAGGATTCACGGCCCTGTCTGCAGAGAGCACCCCGATGGAGGTAAAACCCAACGACCCTGCTACAGAGAAACTACTAGCCTAGCTTGGCATGTAGACCACTTCAGAAGTAAAATTGATGCTATCAGATCCAGTCTTTTATCTCAACATGTTGACTTTAACAGAACTGAACCTCTGCTTTTACCCGAGGAAACACGGGAGAGTTAGTCCTGGTTGGTGCAAAGATGCTGGTCCAGTTTTCCCCCAACTAAACCCACCACCTGCCTTTTAGACCCCATTCCCACATCACTTTAAAACATTTTATGGTTTCTTTGAGCGTGAGCTTATAGACATGGTGAACTAGTCCCTTCAGACGGGCGTCTTCCCATCTGCCTGTTAAACAGCAGCGGTGAGGCCTCTTCTGAAGAACAGTCATTTAGACCCAGACATTCGTATACTTACTTACCGTAATACTTACCGTAATACTGACCTGTATCCAAACACCGTTTTTAAGTCAGATCTTAGAAAATTTGTTTTTATTCGGTTAGACAGTTTTTAATAAACACAATATTTTAGAAGGACAAACCACAGTACCGGGACGCCATTTTAAAGATTGTTAATGACCTCAGATTTAACTGCGACTCCTAGAAACTTTCTCTCCTGGTTCTACTGGAACAAAGCGCCACCTTTGATACAGTAGATCACCAGATTTTATTAGACAGACTGAGATAGCTGGTGGGCTTCTCAGGTACTATTTTAACTGGTTTTACTTCTATCTCATGCAGAGACAATTTTTCTTAAGTATGGAAACCTGCTCCTTAAGAATCAATAAGATCCAGTGTGGGGTTCCCCAAGGACCAGTTCCAGGCCCACTTCTTTTTATTGTGTCCTTGTTGCCTCTTGGGGACGTCATGAGGAGACACGGCATTGATTCCACAGCTATGCTGATGATACGCAGCTTTACATCGCCGTGTCTCCTGATGACCTGGAGCCAGTTGACGTCCTTTTAAACTGGATTTTACATATAAAGTCATGGATGGCAGAGAACTTCTTACAGCTCAACCTGGACAAAACTAACGTTTAATTTATCTATCCTGAAGACAAGAGAGATCATTTTACCTGAACTATTTCATTCAATCCCTCCAAGTGTGGGAGAAATCGGGGTGTCTTTTGGCTCAGAGCTGGATTTTATTCCACTCATCAGAAACGTCATAAAAACAGGATTTTACCATCTTTATAACATCGCCGAGTCGCCCTTTTCTCTCTCTTACCAGCAGTGAGGTGCTGATGCTTTTACTTCTAGTAGAAGAGATGACTGTAACGTCCTGCTCTCTGGTCTCTGACCTGCAGCTACTCCAGAACTCAGCAGCAGAGTTCTGACGAGGACCAGAGGGACCACATCACACCAGCTTTAAATGGCTGCATCGGCTCCCCGTGGGTTTCAGGATGATCTTAAGCTTCTTTAAGTCATTTATAAATGTCTCAATGGTCTTGGACCTTCTTATTTATCAGATCTGCTTTCAGATTATGAGCCCACGCGGACTCGGAGGTCCTCTGGTACCGGCCTCTTAGCTTAGAACTAAAACCTATGGCGAGACCTCGTTCCATCGCCACAGTCCTGGTCTATGGACCAGCCTGCCAGGGAGCCTCAGGGCTGCAGACTGTTCATGTTTTTAAAGAGGTTAAGACCTTTTTAATTTAGCTTTTAACTGAATTTTATTGTAGTTTTTTATTTGTAGTTTTTTATTTATTTTTCATTTATGTTGTTATTTTATCAGTTTATTTGTTTTTTTTTGGTCTCTTTTTATTTTGGTCAATCAATCAATCAAACTTTATTTATAAAGCCCTTTTGATACAATGAAATGTAACACAAAGTGCTTTACAGGTTTTAAAAGAATTAAAAAGAATAGCCCACCAACCCCCTTCCCACCATGCTCCCTGCCCCCATCTCCACATATACATATTCACACACACACACAGTCAGATTAATATGTGGCCGAGCACAGAGGAGCCAAAACACTATCCCAGGAGCCGTCTGCACAAGGCGTCGGCCTGACTACTGCGACCAGGGCACCAACACGGGCACCAGACAAGAAACCAATACCATGGAAGGCGCTCCGGCACACATGGCCGACTGAGCCCCCAGTGCAGGATTTGATGGGAATGCAGTTAAAAAGAGTATCCATTGGTCTGGTGTCATCAGGAGACATGGAGATATAAAGTTGTGTGTCATTAGCATAACCGTGAAAGTTAATTCCATGTCTCCTGATGACACCACCAAGAGGCAGCAAATACAAATTTAAAAGAACAGGACCTAGAACTGAACCCACAAGGAATTTTGTGTGTCTTGGAGGAGCATGTATCCAAACCCACCAGGAATTTTCTGTCTGTAAGATAGGACGTGAACCATTTGTGATGTCATGGTGGGTGGGCTCTGGGTGTGGATGTTTGAAACAACATTGCGATGTTGAGAAGGAACTGAAGACCAGCTGATAACTCAGGTGAAACCACCTGTAAACGAGAAGAACACACAGCTAGGTTTAAGGTTGCCAGGATGCTGCAGGATCTGGGTGAGAAGCTGGTGATGTGAGGACCTGAATCCTGGCAGGACTTCCTGTGGAAATATCAGAGCTAATCACCTGTGTGTGTGTGTGTGTGTGTGTAGGTGGTGGCTCTGCTGAATGACCTGTACACCTGCTTTGACGCCATCATCGACAACTTTGATGTGTACAAGGTGAGAAGCTCCTTCCTGCAGCCCTTTTCAGTCTGAGAGGAGATGAGTCTGAATGAATCCTCAGAGATCAGAAGCTGCTGCTTGAGCTTCTCAGAAATAAGAAACAAACAAAGCAATGAGAAAGAAAGAGTTAAACTGTACCACGGCTAAATGACCAGAAGATCCAGCTGTTACATTCTCCGTGAGTTTTCATTTAACAGAGCAGCTGGATGAGACTCTCAGGTCTGCTGATGTTCGGGTCTGTAACAACCAGAGCTCCCTCAGACTGACCTGGACTCGTGGTCCTCTTGTGCCCCCAGGTGGAGACCATCGGTGACGCCTACATGGTGGTGTCCGGGCTGCCGGTAAGGAACGGGAAGCTGCATGGCAGGGAGATCGCCCGCATGGCGCTGGCTCTGCTGGACGCCGTCCGGACCTTCAAGATCCGCCACCGACCGGAGCAGCAGCTGAAGCTGAGGATCGGAATCCACAGCGGTGAGACCCACACCTGAACCGAGTCATCACAATTCTACCTGACATATTCTGTGTCTCTGTAGGAGGTTAAAACCCGCTACACAACTCCCACCGCCCGGATCAGTCAGCTCGGAGGACTAGATTGTAGAAGAGTCGGGAGTTGGGTCAGCATCGTCATGTGTGTGTTGTTCTGTGATTAGATTAGCGGAGCCGCCACACACAGTACGATCAACACTGTTCAATTCCTGATTTTTATCTTCACTTGTGAGGTCTCAAACAGACAAAAAAGATCTCCTCAGATTAAAAAAATCCTTGTGTGTACCAGGCTGTAGGTGACTAAGCAGGAGGGCCCACATCGTGGTCTTTCCCTGTACGCGAGGCGGACCCTCAGAGACCTGGGTTGTCATGACAGGTTCAGTCTGTTTATGTTGGTTCATCGTGTTCTGAGGGCCGTGACTGAAGTTCTACAGGTACAGAAAAACATGCTGATAGCTGTGTATGCAGCTTTATAATGTGGTTTAAACGTGAACGACATTAACTCGTCTCAAAGTTAAAACGGGAACGAGTTCCCATCTCCTCTTCACAGGAAACATACCAAATGCAGGACTAAAGAGGAACAACAGGGGTTTTAGGAACAGTTATTTCTCCTCTCATAGATCTGGTAAGAAAAGGGGGGAAACGATTCTTATATCCAAATGTGTTCATTTGAAATTGTTTGCTGAAAATAAAGATAAAGAGGGCAGCTCTGTGTTGGTGAAGGGGAAGCTAGAGCAGGAAGTCACATCTATGCACCATGTGGGAGCAGCTTTATATGCAGCCTTATGCAGCAGAATCACTCAGTACCTGTACATGTGCAGGTGACTTTAATTTGCTCTTCAAACCTGAAACTGACACAACTAATCGAGAGCGGAGAAGAACTCACTTTAAACAAGTTAAAAAACCCTGCAAGAACTGGGGCTTATTGATATGTGGAGGCATCTGCATGACTTGGATTGACCTTTTCCTCAGCTAGGCATAATATCCGCTCTACAATTGATCCTTTCTTATGTTTATTAAGAATCTTTGCAGAGTGAAAGCTTGTATAATAAGACCGGGACCTCTGACCATTCTGGGCTGACCATGAAAATTAATCTGATTAAAAGCCCCAAAACTACTTTTTGGAGGCTTAATACAGGTCTGTTAAATAGCTCCACTTTTACTAAAAACCTACTTACATTTTCTACAACAGCAGTTGCCCAAAGTGCTGAACAATAGAACAAACACTCCACAGTTGAAAATAACACAATGAAACAAAGAAGGTAATGATAATGGTGCAGTCAGCCCCACAATGTTATCTAAATGTGTTTTACTCAAGAAGATGAAAGAAAACGGTGGTCACACCTACAGGAACATCTAAAAAGATATACTAGCATAAATCCTCCTTCCTTGAGCAAACGAGGCCTGTCAGCGAGGAGGTGATAAAAGTTTGAGTGACGAAGTGACTGGGTGTGAGGCAGGGCCCAAGGCTTCAAATTACTTTCATGGAAACTTCAGAAATAGCAGGGGAAACACAACGTTTGTGACCCAGAGACAAAGAAGGTTACTACCAAACTGGAGGAGATTCAGAGAGCTTTTGAAGAATACTATACAGCATTATGCACACACCAGACCAAACAGAGGAACCCACAACTCAAAATCTTCTGGCTTCCTTGATCTTCCCACTTCTCACTAGAGAAATGTCAACTGAGAAAATCTTTGGGTCAATAAATCACCAGGCTGTGATGGATTTCCTCCAGAATGGTAGAAAGACATGAAATAACTCTTCCTTCCATCATTAAAGGCCTTTTAACCACACCGTGAGAGGTGGAGGCCCCGCCTTCGTGGCGAGAGGCATTTTTCTTGGTCAAACGAAAACTGGGGAAGAAAAAACAGAGCCTAGAGCATATAGACCAATCGGTGTTCTCAACAGATTACAGGTTATACGTAGCAGTAAAAGCCAAGAGACCCTTTGATAGCTGTGCATTAAACGGTAACAGATGATCATATAAGAGCCTGTGTGTTATTGGATATCTCCAAGAAAAAAGCGTGTGCAGGCTTGATGCTGAAAAGGCAAATGATTTGGTAGGTTCACGATTTTTCTCTTCCAAGTGATGGAGATCTGTGAGATCAGTACAATGAATAAAAGTGACCTACCTCCCTCCAACAGCGAGGATTAACAGCCTTTCAAGTCAAATAACTTCACAACGAGGATGCAGGCAGGGTTAAGCTACTCCCGAGTCCCCGATCCAACAGAGTCTTTGCTGAAACAAACTGTTGCTATTAAAAACCATAAGTCATACAGAAAAGGTTGTTTATGTCAGTGGTTCTCAAACTGGGGGTCGTTGTTAAAAATAGATCATCTACATTTATTAAATTTGGGCTTTTTTTACCAGGGCTGTCAAAATAAAACAATTAAAAAAAAAGAGATAGATCTTTGAAACTTGCATCTTAATTTTTTACACATAAATAAAGTTAGTGCACACGCCACATGAAACATCTGGATGCCACATGATCTCTGTGAGAGAAGCTGATTGTGGGCACGTAGGGCCTTGTCACAGCGGTCAACCACCAAAAGCCTCTTTATCCTCCTGGTTTCTGAAGGTTCTGACAGTAGATGTTATCTTGGAGGTTGCGGCTCAAAAAGTTTGACAACCACTGGTTTAACAGTGAGCAGCCGAGGGGTCTGCTGAACAAATGGATGCCATTTTTATCATTCTACTTTATTTTATTTAGTCTTTATGGCAGGTTAAAAACACCCCTCACCTCCTGACTTGAGGAGAAATATAATGAATGTCAGTGGAGCCAGTGGTGGGAGCACTCTGCACTGAGGAGATGTGGGAGGAAACCATAAGACTTTTCCCAGTGATGGTCACGCTGGGTAAAAGGAGAAGAAAATGCCAATGTTTTCATGTATAATGTGTATATGTACGGGAGAAAAATTAGAGAATGACTGTGGAGCTTGTGGAGACTCAGAATGGCCCTTCAGACAAACTAAACCTTGACCTTGATGCCTGGGTTACAGAGTGCGAACGACGCAGCTCTGTTCTCCTGATCGCGCTCATGTCTTATTTTTTTTTTGTTTGGCTGTTCTTGCTAAACATCGATATTTGGGACAGAAGTGGAAAAACTGGAATAATAAGGGGATTCATTATGAGAGACTGGAATATGCTTCTTAATGCCGTCCTTTCTTGGCACCTATCAGGTTGAGCCTGGTTCAACCCACCAACCCTCTGATAAACTCGTCTTCATCGTCACATCTATAGTTTAATTACAGAGAAGGAATAAAAGTAAAGATCTGATGGCAGATATCAGAGATGAGTCCTGTCCTGGCGGGACGTTGTCCCACAGTCTCATCTGCAGGAAACTTTTTCAATAAAAACTGACTATGCTGTATTTCTAATGCATGGTATTGATGTGTGTGTGTGTGTGTGTGTGTGTGCTGTTCAGGTCCAGTGTGTGCAGGAGTTGTGGGTCTGAAGATGCCACGCTACTGTCTGTTCGGTGATACGGTCAACACGTCGTCACGTATGGAGTCCACTGGAGAAGGTACCAAAAGACACAACCTGCAGCTAACAAACCGAACTCCTGATTCACCAACCAGGAGCTTTACCGGTTGTATGGTTCAATTAGATTAGATTAGATTTTATTATCTCACAGTGGAGAAATTCACTTGTTACAGCAGCTCTTGTTATAGAATAAAGTACAGAGAGGCAAAATAAGGTGAACATGCATCACAGCAAGAAAGTGCAATAGAAATTATTTACAAGTCTAAGAAAAGCAAAAATATGTACCGTTATAATATAAAGATATATATATATACATACACATATACATACACATATATATATACATACATATATATACATACATACACACATACATACATACATACATACATACACACATACATTATATATATATATATATATATATATATATACATACACACACACACACTACATCCATACATAAAATAAAATAAAATATAACAACAACCTCACAGACTATATACATATTTACATGGTGATGGTGGGATATGAAGAATATGATGACATTGATAATGGGGGGTATTGCACAGTAAAATATAAATAAATATTACACAGTAATATGACTATACAGATAAGTTGTACAGTCTGACAGCAGTGGGAATGAAGGACCTGCGGTAGCTCCTTCCTACACTGAGGGTGTCTCAGTCTGCTGCTGAAGGAGCTGCTCAGCCCCTCCACAGTGTGGTGCAGCGGGTGAGAGGTGTTGTCCATGATGGATGTGAGCTTGGCCAACATCCTCCTCTCACCCACCTCCTCCACAGAGTCCAGCGGGCAGCCCAGGACAGAGCTGGCCCTCCTGACCAGCTTGTTCAGTCTCTTCCTGTCCCGGTCGGTGCTGCTCGCTCCCCAGCAGACAACAGCGTAGAGGACAACAGAGGCTACCACAGAGTCATAAAATGTCCTTAGCAGAGGCCTGCATACTCCAAAGGACCTCAATCTCCTCAGGAGGTGGAGGCGACTCTGGCCCTTCTTGTACAGGGCGTCTGTGTGGTGTGACCAGTCCAGTTTATTGTTGAGGTGAACACCCAGGTACTTGAAACTGTCCACCAGGTCAATCTCCTTCCCCTGGATGTTCACCGGTGTGTGGGGTAGTGTCCTTCTCCGGGAAGTCAATCACCATCTCCATGGTCTTACTGGTGTTTAAGCACAGGTGGTTGCGCTCACACCAGTCCACAAAGTCCATGATGACTGACCGGTACTCCAGCTCGTTCCCCTCAGACACACAGCCCACAATGGCTGAGTCGTCAGAGAACTTCTGGAGATGACAGCTGCTGGTGTTGTAGGTGAAGTCCGAGGTGTAAAGGGTGAAGAGGAACGGTGAGAGCACTGTTCCCTGAGGGGCCCCCGTGCTGTAGACTACCACCTCAGACACACAGTTCTGCAGACGCACGTACTGTGGCCGGTTGGTGAGGTAGTCGATGGTCCACGCAGCTAACTTTCCATCCACTCCAGCTCCTTCCAGCTTCCCCCGCAGCAGCACCGGCTGGATGGTGTTAAACGCACTGGAGAAGTAAAAAAACATGACTCTCACGACGCTCCCAGCGGTCTCCAGGTGAGCCAGCGCCCTGTGCAGTAGGTAGATGACAGCATCATCCACCCCGATGTTTGGCCTGTAGGCAAACTGCAGCGGGTCCATCGCGGTGCACACCACGGAGCGGAGGTGACCGAGGATGAGCCTCTCCAATGTCTTCATTGGGTGGGAGGTCAAGGCAACGGGTCTGTAATGGTTCGGTTCCTTAGCGTGTGATATCTTAGGAACCGGAACCACACAGGAGGTCTTCCACAGGACAGGGACCTTCTCCAGGCTGAGGCTCAGGTTAAAGATGTACCTGAGCACCTCACAGAGCTGGTCTGCACAGGTCCTGAGCAGCCTGGGGCTGATGCCGTCGGGTCCTGCAGCTTTCCTGTTCTTCAGCCGCCTCAGTTCTCTCCTCACCTGGGCCGATGTAAAGGAGAGGGGGGAGGTGGAGGGCAGTGGGGGGCTGGTGGTGGAGTCCATTGGTGTGGAGTGGAGATGGGGGGTAGGTGAAAGTGGAGGTGAAGATGAAGGTGGTCGGGGGAAGGGGATGGTAGACGCTGGACTGGGGATGTGTGAAGAGGGGGGAGGGGGGGGCAGGGAGAGTGGGGTTTGAATCAAATCTGTTAAAAAACAGATTTAAATCATTGGCCCAGCGCTGGTCTCCATCAGCTGTCCCTCTGGCACCACTCTGTCCAAATCCAGAGATCTCCTTCAGCCCTCTCCACACGTCCCGTGTGTTCTTCTCCTCCAGCTTCTTCCTGTAGCTGTCCTTGGCCCGCCTGATCTTGTACTGGAGTTCATGCTGAACTCTCCTCTGCTCCTCTCTGTCCCCTGAAATGAAAGCCCTCTTTTTCTGGTTCAGCAGGACTTTAAGCTCAGGGGTCACCCAGGGTTTGTTGTTGGAGAAACACCGCACCCTCCGGGTTGGCACAGTGTTCTCCACACAGAAGCTGATGTAGTCCGTGATGCAGTGGGTCAGGCCATCAATGTCCTCTCCATGAGAGCTGCAGAGTGTCTCCCAGTCTGTGGTTTGGAAACAGTCTCTCAGTCTCTCATTGGCCTCATCGGTCCACACTTTCACAGACTTCTTCTGTGCCAGCTGTCTTCTCACCCTGGGTGTGTATTCAGGGAGCAGATGTACGAGGTTGTGATCAGAGCGTCCAAGCGGGGGGAGGGGGGCGGAGGTGTATGCGTCCTTCACATTAGCATACAGTAGGTCCAGCGTCTTGTTCTCCCTGGTGTGGCACTTCACGTACTGGACGAAAGTAGGGAGAGTGGCAGAGAGCGAGGTGTGATTGAAATCCCCGCTGATGAGCAGGAGGGACTGCGGGTGGCGAGTCTGCATCCGAGTCACTGCGCTGTGGAGCAGCTCACAAGCAGCTGCTGCATCAGCCGAGGGAGGGATGTACACATTAAACAGTATAACGTGTGAAAACTCCCTCGGGAGGTAATACGGCCGCATGCCCACAGCGAGTAACTCAATGTCCCTGGTGCAGAGTTGTTCCTTTACACAGACGTGCGCCGGGTTGCACCATCTCTCGTTGACATACACCGCGAGTCCCCCGCCTTTCCTCTTACCACTCTCCGCCGCACTCCTATCCGCGCGCGAAAGTTTAAATCCATCCAGGGAAACCACAGAGTCCGGAATAAGTCCATTCAGCCACGTCTCCGTTAGACACATGAGGCTACATTCCCTGAACTCCCGCTGTAGCCGGGTCAGCGCCGTGAGCTCCTCGGTCTTGTTAGAGAGGGAACGAACGTTTCCCATAATCACGGAGGGTAAATATGGCCTGTACCTCCGTTTCCTCTCCTGGAGCTTTCTTCCTGCTCTGCAGCCTCTTCTTTTTCTCCGTATCTCCGCGGGAATCTCCGGCTTCTCCGCGTAGAGAAGAGCAGTGCCGCTCAGAGCTAACAGCTGGTCCCTGGTGTAAACAATGGAGCCGTGGCTGAAACCAAAGGTGTCCCCCACCGAAGTTTGGAAAAGTGCCAAAAGAAGCAGAAATCCAAATAGAAAATCAATAAAAGTAGGTTTCCCATGTGCAGAATTGCACCTGGTACTGACTACTGTAAAGGAAAAAAGAAAACCACGTCTAAAAACCATAGAAAAAGCTAAAAAAAGGAATAGAGGAGGCAGAGCCGCCGTAGCACGCAGCTGCTCGCACAGCGCCATGTTTTCTGCTCTCTGATGTCAGTGTCCCCCAGATGTACCTGGAAAAAAGAAAGAAATGACATTAACAGGAAAAAGAAAGAAAAGACACAAGAATAAATGAAAAAGAGAGGAAGATGGGACAGGGAGAGAGGATGGATGATGGATGGATGGATTAATGGATGGATGATGGATGGATGGCTGGTTGGATGGAAGGATGGATGGATTGATGGATTGATGGATGGAAGGATGATGGATGGAAGAAGGATGAAAGATGGATGGATGGATGGATGGATGGATGGATGGATGATGGATGGATGGATGGATGGATGGATGGATGGATGGATGGATGGATGGAAGGATGGAAGAATGGATGGATGGATGGATGGATGGATGGATGCATGGATGGATGGATTGATGGAAGGATGGATGGATGATGGATGGATGGATTAATGGATGGATGGTTGGTTGGATGGAAGGATGGATGGCTGGAAGAAGGATGAAAGATGGATGGATGGATGGATGATGGATGGATGGATTAATGGATGGATGGATGAAGGATGAAAGATGGATGGATGGATGGATGGATGATGGATGGATCGATGGATGGATGGATGATGGATGAATGGATGGATGGATGGAAGAAGGATGAAAGATGGATGGATGGATGGATGGATGGAAGAAGGATGGAAGATGGATGGATGGATTGATGGAAGGATGGATGGCTGGATGATGGATGGATGGTTGGTTGGTTGGATGGAAGGATGGATGATGGATGGATGGATGGAAGGATGGAAGATGGATGAAAGATGAAAGATGGATGGATGGATGGATGGATTGATGGAAGGATGGATGATGGATGCAAGATGAAAGATGGATGGATGGATGGATTGATGGAAGGATGGATGATGGATGGATTGATGGATTAATCGATGGATGATGGATGGATGGATGGATGGTTGGTTGGATGGAAGGATGGATGGATGGAAGGATGGATGGCTGGAAGAAGGATGAAAGATGGATGGATGGATGGATTGATGGAAGGATGGATGGATGGAAGGAGGATGAAAGATGGATGGATGGATGATGGATGGACGGATGGATGGATGGAAGGATGGATGGGTGGATGGAAGAAGGATGGATGGGTGGATGGAAGAAGGATGGAAGATGGATGGATGGATGGAAGATGGATGGATGGATTGATGGAAGGATGGATGGATGGATGGATGGATGAAAGAAGGATGGAAGATGGATGGATGGATGGAAGATGGATGGATGGATGGATTGATGGAAGGATGGATGGATGGGTAAAGGAGAGAGAAGGCAGATGGGAGGATATATGAAGGAAGGATAAAATAATGGATGGGGAGTGAAAGAGGGGCAGAAGTGAGAATGAAGGAATGAATGAGGGAGGATGAGGATGGAAGGGTGAGGGGAAAGGAGAGATGCTGGAAGGATGGATGGATAAGGGAGGATGACCGAGGACAGGGAGAGGGAGGGTGGAGTTGAGAGGAGATAAATAGATGGGAGGTGTGGAGAAGGTGTGTCCTTCAGGTGGGGGTGGGGCTGCCTGAACCAGAGAAAGCAGGTGAACTTCGTCAGTTAGTTTCAGTGTGAGATCATGAATGAAGAAGCAGGACTGGTTCCCGAGGTTCGAATCCTTTCCCAGAGTGGTCACATCCTCTCAGAGTCAAACTATCAAGAATATTTCCAGAAAATGAGGCGGAAAAATCTAAACCTGTAATATAAAGATCTCCATCTCTATCTCTGTTTCTATATCTGTCTTCATTTTTGTCTCCGTCCCTGTCTCTATCCGTCTCCATTTCAGTCTCTGTCATCTCGATCTCTTTCTCTGTCTCCATTTCTATCTCTATCTCTGTCTGTTTCTAGCTCTGTTTTTGTATCTGTCTCCGTCTTTGTCTCCATCCCTGTTTCTATCTCTGTCTCCATTTCTGTCTCTGTCTCCATCTCTTTCTCCCTCCCTATCTCCATCTCTATCTCTGTCTCAATTTCTGTCTCATCTCCGTCTCCGTTTCTATCTAAATCTCTATTTCCGTCTCTGTGTTTATCTCTGTGTGCAGCTCTGAAGGTCCACGTGTCGGCAGCGACTCGTGACGTCCTGATGGAGTTTAACTGCTTCCAGCTGGAGCTGAGAGGAGACATCAAAATCAAGGGCAAAGGAATGATGACCACTTATTGGCTGCTGGGAGAGAACAACAGCCAATGAGGAAGCAGATGCAGGGCAGCAGGCAAAGATGAAGGAAAGAAGAGAGCAGACCTCATGAGGAAGGAACTAAAGGTTTAAGGAGACAGGGCAGGAGGATTAGGAAGCTGCAGGTCCGACTGACTCTCCTGTTTGAGCACCTCTTCGTAGCTTCATTCAGCAGAACTTGACCAGCTTCACGGCACTGATACGTTCTCCAGCGGCAACATGAAGAGCATGAGGTTCAGATGTTCTCTCTTCATCCCTCAGCTGAATCACCATGAACATCTGGACCAACCAGCTCCTCTTCATCTTCATCAGGTCCTCTCAAGTAAAAACTTCTCTTCTGTGCTGCTCATCCAGATCAGGACCAGTTCATGGCAGCTCTACCATCAGACTTCTGGTTATGTTCTGACTTTGTTTTGGGTCAGCTGGGCTGAACCACAGCCTGGATTTAGTCTACTGTTGTGTTTTATTTAACACCCATACAGATTACTATTCTTCATGCTTATTCCACCTAAAAATGCTCTGTTTCCGTCTTCTGCTCGTAACTCCTTGAAGTTTTCTCAAAAAAGGCAAACAAAAATACATTGAAACACGGTTCAATCAGGAAAAACATGCTGTGGCTTCTGGTAGTAATTCATCGCAGGCTCGTTAACGAAAATGGCAAAAACAAAGCTAAATTTTTCCCTGAGACACGAATGAAGATTTATGAAATGAGTGTAAACCCAGCTGACTTTTAACCCCTATGAATCAGGCACACTCACGTAGAAACTTCATTCAAAGTTCAAATGAGTCTTGAAAGATAAAACTTTTAAAGGCTGAAACAGTGGCTACGTTTACATGGTGCACTTTTAATCCGTCGACGTCCAATCAGAATAAAAATGCCTCATGTCAGCTGATCCAATCGGCCTTGATTGCATCATTCCGATGGTTTTGTGGTGCATGTTGTCTGCTCTTGAACTACGTTGCATAACACAATGTGTTTCAGTGAAGACTTGAAACATGGCGGCAGCAAAACAAAACAGGACTGTGACGGATACGATGTTTTTGTTTGGAACTGAAAGAGTTAAGGATTAATGAACATTTCAACC
This sequence comes from Melanotaenia boesemani, assembly GCF_017639745.1. Classification (NCBI taxonomy): domain Eukaryota; kingdom Metazoa; phylum Chordata; class Actinopteri; order Atheriniformes; family Melanotaeniidae; genus Melanotaenia; species Melanotaenia boesemani. The sequence continues at coordinate 1,049,405 of NC_055687.1, read as the reverse complement.
ATCAAAAGGTTAAAAAAAGAAAACACTTCCCAGCTAGTAGCATGTCAAAGCGTTACAATCATATTAAATCTGTCCATCATATAAATACAACTGATCGGATCATGTTTGCAGCGTAAACATGTCAGCTGGACTCTCCGATCAGACTGATTTTAATCGGATAGAATATATTTGTAATATTTGTCCATTTAAGCAGAGCTATTGATGCTTGTATGAGGGGTGTGTTGAAACCTGAACCTTTGTAACTTTTTCATAATTTCTCTGAGGAAAGAAGACTCCTAATCAGGCTCAAAGGAGACTGTTGTCATAGCGACATTAACTATCAGGCTCAGTTCTGTGTGTCTAACGGAATCACACACACACCCCGTATAGAGTCACATGCAGTGAAACAGCAACATTTAATGAGTAGCATCATTTCTTCAGGAATGTTCCAGGTGGGTATTCCACTAAGCCGGATGGACGGAAAGCCGGGCTTATCTTGAGAAGTCTGGCTCATTTAAGCCAGAGTTCCGTTCCATCAACGTGGCTGAGTAACCATGGTAACTGATGTACCCGAACTAGCCTGCTCTGGGGCAGGCTAACGTTTAGCTTAGCTGTGTCTCAAAGCTCTGATACAGACTCCGTAAAGAAAGCTCCACCTGGTAGAGCTGCTCCACCTCATTCTGGTATAAAACAAGAAACAGCTGTTATTACGTCACTACTTTGTCTGGAATAATCAATAAATCTGTCAGCACCAGTTTAACTAAAGAAACAACTATACACGTACTGAACATGAAATTAAATGAAAAGAACATGGTGTTCATTAAAACTAAACACCTTATTAACCCTCCCCAGGTTCAGGAACCCGACCTCCACTGCCTCTGGCTGGCTAACAGTAAAACTGGGATCAGCTGAGCCCCGTCCATACAGGCCGAGGGTGTTTAAAGAGAGAGAGAGAGAAAGCTGGTCTAAAGAGATGGACGGAGAAAGATATAGATAGAGACAGAGTTCCTTTCTGGTTACCATGGCTTGGCCTTTTATTAATGACCCTGCAGAGGGCGCACGCTTCATTCAAAGCTCATTCAGACCACCAGACCCACGGTTTTCAGGGGGAGGACCACCAGTAGCAGTGGTCTCTGACGTTGTCTTGGTATCTACAGAGCAACATGTTTACAGCTCAACACGTTTAGAACAAACACAACAAAAGATGATGCACATTGATTATTGGGTTATTAATAAACTGAGCAGGGCCAGTACAGACAGAGATAATCAGCTGTTTTATGGAAACAGATTTATAACAAGAGGAACCAGAAAGGAACCAGGACGGTGAATCAGCAGCTGGCAGCAGTGACGTGCATCAGGAGAGGCGTCATGATGAAACAGTACATAAAATAAATATTAATATTTCCACTGATCTGTGTTAAAATGCGTTTTCAGTATGACTCTACACAAAAATCTTTAAATGTGAGGATTTCCCGATCGAGTCCAGGGCAGAAATCTCCACCAGTCAGAGGAGCTGGGCCTCCTCTTACTGGTGATCCAGTACAAACTGGGTTCATGATGCGTTTCTGTTCCTCAGCATATCCAGTGTGAACTTTACAGAAATGTGTGTTATACACCATGACTCTCCACCGTCTGTGTAATGATCTGTCAGATATCTTTTCTCTTAGTTTGGTTTGCACGTCCATATAAGGTTACGAGTTACAGGCTGTGTGCAAACAAACGCGGATGAGAAACAAATGAGGAAAAATAATGACTGATGAATGAAAACAATAACAATAACAACGTGTGATGAAGCCTGACTTTCCTCATTTTAAACTGTTTACTTGATCATAAATAAGCCCATGGTGAGCTTCTCTTAATAATATAAAAACATCTTCATGTACAAACGGATCATTAATTACTCCTGGACGTGGACAGCAGCCTGCAGTTTGGTCCATGAACGCGTCAGGACCAACATCCTAGCGGCGGCGTGGCTGAAGGGAAGCGTGGTACGCTGTGGGATAAAATCTCATTGCATAGCCTACGGCACCTTCTACAGGCTGGAAGCAGACCCTGCTCTGGCTTCGTTTTAAGATGCCGTTCACCTACGGAGCATCTGATGAAGTCCTCAGGGGAGTCTGCTAGGTGTTATTAACTAGGACATAATTATTATAATAAGAAGACATGGTTGTAGTAAATTTTAATGATTAAAGACACATTCAGCAGGTGGATCTGGGAGTCACAGGTGACCTGGACCTGTATGAAGATGTTCTTGTGGTTGAGGGAACGGATCTGTCTGTGTGCAGCCTTTTGTACTGAATTAAATTCGTCTTGATGCTGCATCCCTCTGCAAGACATCTCACTATTTTTTACTTTTCAGAGTCCGTCAAATCTCTCTTCTGACCCATTTTGCCAAAGGAATGGAAGTTGCCTAATAATTAGGCACACCTGATATAGGGTGTTGATGTCATTAGACCACACCCCTTCTCATTACAGAGATGCACATCACCTGATATGTTTAATTGGTAGTAGGCTTTCAAGCCTGTACCGGTTGGAGTAGAACAACATGCATAAAGAGGATGATGTGGTCAAAATACTCATTTGCCTAATAATTCTGCACATAGTGTACAAGACAATTCAAAGTGCTTTACATAAATCATTACAGCAGGGTGCAGAAAGCAAAACAAGTGCATTAAAAAAGAGTAATACAATAAAAAATAAATAAAGATTAAGAGAAATGCAATTAATGAAATAAAATCAAAAGGAATATGTTAAAATAAAAAAGATAAAATGCAAGAAATAAAGTTAAAGCCAATATTAAAATATTATTATATTATTAATATTATTAAGGAGAAGGAGCTTTTCCTAAACCACCAGAGAGTCTGTTTTGTTCATGACTACCCAGCAGCTGTCCTGGCTAAACAAAAAGATTTCAACGAAGTGAAACAAATGCTTCCAAACCCCGAATCCCGCTAAGCTCCGTGTCTCTATCACTCAATCAACGAGGCCACAAAAGACATGAAGGACGGAGGATTCCCTGTCAAGTTTGTCCCACCGCCAGCGACCCCGGTAAAGAAGATAACCGGCCAAGAGTGGTGCCTGGCAGCAGGAGCACGGCTGGAACAGAAGGGCGGCTGGAACGGGAGGATGGCGGGAACGGGAGGATGGCGGGAACGGGAGGAAAGCTGGAACGGGAGGATGGCGGGAACGGGAGGAAAGCTGGAAAGGGAGGATGGCGGGAACGGGAGGAAGGCTGGAAAGGGAGGATGGCTGGAACGGGAGGATGGCTGGAACGGGAGGATGGCGGGAACGGGAGGATGGCGGGAACGGGAGGATGGCGGGAACGGGAGGATGGCGGAACGGGAGGATGGCGGGAACGGGAGGATGGCTGGAACGGGAGGATGGCGGGAACGGGAGGATGGCGGGAACGGGAGGAAAGCTGGAAAGGGAGGATGGCGGGAACGGGAGGATGGCGGAACGGGAGGATGGCGGGAACGGGAGGATGGCGGGAACGGGAGGATGGCGGGAACGGGAGGATGGCTGGAACGGGAGGATGGCTGGAACGGGAGGATGGCGGGAACGGGAGGATGGCTGGAACGGGAGGATGGCGGGAACGGGAGGATGGCGGGAACGGGAGGATGGCTGGAACGGGAGGATGGCGGGAACGGGAGGATGGCGGAACGGGAGGATGGCGGGAACGGGAGGATGGCTGGAACGGGAGGATGGCGGGAACGGGAGGATGGCTGGAACGGGAGGATGGCTGGAACGGGAGGAAAGCTGGAACGGGAGGATGGCGGGAACGCAGCAATGATCACAGATGTCAGGAAGACGCTTCAAGCCTTAAGGAGACAGCCACCTGTATGAAACGCTGGTGAAAAGAAGGCATGTGGAAGTTAACATGTGAGGAAACACATTGACTCCACAAAGGTAGATGTGAACTGCACACAAAAGAAATAGTTTTTTTTTCTTGTATTTTTGTTTTGTGTTGTGTGTTGTTTTGGACTACGAGTCTGTAATAAAGTTTGATGATGAAATACTTGACATGTAAGACCAAGATACTTCCCTATCTCCACATCTGAAGGTCAACTTCATCTTTTCTCTTTCCTTTAAATACGAGTGTATAAGAATCAAGTCAGAGACTCAAAAAAAGCGTAATCTCATACGTTGGACACGGTTTATACTCTGAGAACTGCACTGGCTTGGAGGGTCCTGGTGTGGAGAGGCTCTCCCTCCATCTGGCGAGTTATACGGGCCTTTTGCTCTGAAACCACAGTGAAAAGGACTGAATTGTCACTTCCAGCATTGAAATCTTGCATGAGGTTGTTCTGTACGTTCGACGTTCCTCCTCTTTAAATGTTCGAGCGTTGCAGACGTACTTCGTGGTACACAAGGTCCGCTTTACAAACCTCACATGTATTTCATTTTTTTGTAAGTTTAACGTGAAGTTATTTTAGACTTTTGACGTCCTCTGCTGCCATTTTTTTCCTCTGGCGGACTTTATGTGCAACTCTCAGCAGATATGAAAAGAAGACGATGTCTCACTGTAGTTTTTTTTATTTTTGCTGACAACAGTCGAAGGGTAAATTCATTGTTGACTATTTTTATTGTCGACATCGACTAATCGTTGCAGCGCTACTGTTCATGTTGTAGTTCTATACCAGAGAAATAATAGAGTTTTCAGGCTACTTGTGCTTTTCATACGAGTGTGATGTCACATGCAAATATCCAGGCAATTTCCTTCGTCAGCAGCATACTTATCCCCACAAAACGTGGTCCAAAATGAAAAAACACAGTTTTTTTTTCTTTTTGCAAGAAACACACTTGAATGATAAAGAACATGAACAATAGGAAAAAAGGGGTGTACCAAAATATCTTTCTCATGCTGTAAGCTCAAGCACAAACGGGGGGGCTGCCATCCTGGTTTCAGACAAGATTATATTTGCACAGAAATATAAAGAGGGCAGATTTATCCTGGTAAAGGAAACAATACATGGGACTGAAATCACTTTACCCAACATCTATGCGCCCCTGGGAAGTGACAACTCTTCTTTCAGGAAAATAGTTGATACAAGTCGCACAGAAGGCGTCTTAATATGTGGAGGGGACATGAATTTACATCTAAACCCAAGCCAGACGTGTCAAACCATATATAGGTCTAACAGATACAAGGAGACAGACGCTTCCCGATGCTAAGCAATATACACATTCAAATCCTCTCTGTATATACCAGGATCAGTTACTTCATAACTTTTAGTAAAAACAGATCAAAAGTTAGAACCGCCGACATTGGGTCCATAGATTTTATACGTGATCGTCAAAAAAAAAAAACCTCTTAGAAAACAGACAGGCTAAAATGAAATTTTCATTTTTTCAATCATTTTATAAACAATAGTTTCAGAATGACCAGACCAGAATAAAGCGGTCAGTTCGGGAATAACAGAAAATAATCTCCAGACTGAAAAGTAACCAATCACCAGGCTGTGATGGTTTTCCTACAGAAAAGCTGCAAGAAATGAACTTAAACCAGTGTTCTTAGCCACAAACGACATTAAAACAAGCAGAGATCCCACCTACGTGGAAAGAGGCTGTTTTATCCCTGATACCCAAGGAAGGGAAGGATAAAACTGAGCGTGGTTCATATAGACCCTTATCAATTCTTAACATTGATTACCCTATGTACACGTCTGTTATGGCCAAAAGAAAACATTCTGCCTGACTGAATTCCTGACCAGACGAGGTTCGTTCACGGCGTCTTGAAGACGTTCACGTTATGAACCATAAACAGCAACAGAAAGAAAAAGTGGTGGTATTAAGTCTACATGCAGAAAAAGCTTTACAATCCATGAACTGGCAATACCTCTAAAGTCCTCAATAAGTTTGGTCTCAGGACTTGGTGATAAAAGGCATTAAGGCTATTTACAGCCTTCCCACAGCAAGGATTAAAATGAAAGGTCATTTTTTAAACCCCTCTCGTTAAAACGAGGATGTGCCTGGTAACAGCGGTTTTGTACTATTTATAGAACCTCTAGCACAAAATATTAGGAAAAATAACATAATTCAAGCAAGCTGAACACAAAATAGCATGCTATGCAGATGATGTGTTACTGCACTTAAACAACCCAGAGGCATCCCTGCCAGAGGTGCAGACTTTCCTTAGGATACAAACTAAACGTTAAGACAGAAATGCTCATATAACCCAGACCAGCCTGAAAACTCAAACATGCATACCCTTTGAAATGGGAAAGGGGAGAATTTAAATAACTGGGGATATTTTTGCCCAAAACTTTTTGAGGTTATAACCTTTTGAGCTCTAATATTAAAAAAGACTTGGCAAGATGAAGCCTTACACGATTCCTAAGCTTTAGCTCAAGAACTGAAACAATCAAGACTAATGTCCTTCTAAGATCGAGTATGGATGGAAAAATAATGCCACACTTCATTAGTCCTTCTATGAAAACAGTAACGGCTGGAGGGACGGCGGCTGTCCAAGAGCAAACCGTCCTCGTGTTCTGGAATTCTCCGAATATAAGAAACTACTGGGGAGAAATTTATAAGGCCATGCAGATCATTTTCAAAGTGGTCCACCAACAGATATGGAGTCCTACCGATGGCTAGAGAGGGCAGGACCCCAGATCTACCGTACCAACCAGGACCCTAGGTCTAACACACCAACCAGGACCCCAGGACCCCAGATCTACCATACCAACCAGGACCCTAGGTCTAACACACCAACCAGGACCCCAGGACCCCAGGTCTACCACACCAACCAGGACCCTAGGTCTAACACACCAACCAGGACCCCAGGTCTACCACACCAACCAGGACCCTAGGTCTAACACACCAACCAGGACCCCAGGTCTACCACACCAACCAGGACCCCAGGTCTACCACACCAACCAGGACCCTAGGTCTAACACACCAACCAGGACCCCAGGACCCCAGGTCTACCACACCAACCAGGACCCTAGGTCTAACACACCAACCACGACCCCAGGACCCCAGGTCTACCACACCAACCAGGACCCCAGGTCTACCACACCAACCAGGACCCCAGCTCTACCGCATCAACCAGGACCCCAGGTCAATCGCATCAACCAGGACCCCAGGTCTACCGCATCAACCAGGACCCAAGGTCTACCACACCAACCAGACCCCAGGTCTACTGCATCAGCCAGGGCCCCAGGTCTACAACACCAACCAGACCCCAGGTCTACTGCATCAGCCAGGGCCCCAGGTCTACAACACCAACCAGGACCAGTCAAGAAAGGCTCCCACAAATAAAATGTATTATTATTATTATTATTATCCATCCACTGTCTCTCCACCCGCTGTAGATGGATGCCACCGAAAAGATTCCATCCCTGGCAGAGGTAACAATCTAATGAGGTTGGACAGATGGAACCTGCCCCCAGGTGGACATTTGGACAGAACTGGTTCTGGCTCTGGTTCTGTTCTAGACTCCAGCCGAACAGACGGGTCTGGGGCCCTGTTCAGCCAGAACCATCAGGAGAATGCAGAAAAAAACTTTGAGACAGTATTGTTAAAAAATGTACAACTTTATTTAGAAACTGAGACACAACGGACAAAAAGAGTCCAGAACCTTCCAGAAGTGGGTTTCTTCATTCACCGGATCTCTGCTGCTGGTCTGATCTGACCTCCTAGCTGGTTCCGAGCTAACCTTCCAGCTGGTTCTGAATTAAACCAATAAGTCTCTCAAACAGTAAGAAAAACATTCATGTAGAAAAACACAGAAACACATGTTTGGAGGAGTTCTGGCCCGGGTTCTGGAGGAGTTCTGGGGGTACTGCAGGTCCTCATGTGATAAGCTAAAAGAACATGAACAAACATCAACATTAAGAACAATAAAGCAGAACCAGAACTGGACCTAAGGTTCTGGAAGAGACTCACAGCTTTGACGGTCTTCTTGATGAAGTTCTTCTTGCTGCTCAGGTCATGTTCTGGATACGTATCAAACACCTGAAACAGGAAGTAGACATTTTAGTGGATCCACAGACAGGAAACAGAACCCGAGTGAGGCTCCAGACCGGGGCCTTATTTATAAAACTGAGCGTAACAAAGCAAAGAACAGGCGGCGTCTGCGGCGCACTTCCAGATTTATCAAAGCGTGCACGCGCCCGTCCTCCACCTGTTTCTGTTTATAAACCATAACCAGCTCTAAAGGGGTGCAGGTGAGGGACGCCTTGGTGGCTATAAATGGTCAGGTGGACACCTGTAATACATATTCATCACTTTCATGGTGGCTCAGGAGGGAAAAAGAGGGAAGAAGTGGAATTTTTCAGGGTGTGAGACAGAGATCCTGATGGACCACGTTGGAAAAGGTGGTGGACACGGCGTGGACGTTACTGGTGTCAGAAAGACAGAATAGTGGCAGCAGGTGGAGACGCTGTCATCACAGAGTCAGAAGAGAAGAAACGGCAGAGGAGTCGGATCGTACGGATGGATATCAGTCGGTAAAACATCCGTCTGCCATGCGGAAAGCCACAATTCAATTCCCAGACAGGTGAAAAGCATTGTTAAATGACAGCAATGCTACCGGTGATTTGTTTTCATTTATAAAATAAATATGTACAGATACATCTGGGACTGGTAGCAGTTTATTTAGTGTTAAATAACATTTCTGTCTAGTTGCTGGATGTTCAAGATTCAAGATTCTTTATTTGTCATTATACAAGTGCAGGACACAAGTTCAACGAAATCCAGCCAGGCTGGCAGATTGAGGCAGCAGCCACAGCGCGGCGCACCTGTATTAATACCTTTCAGCTGACGTCACAGACGCGTTCCACTGCGTTCGAATGCTTGCTGCCGCCATATTGAGTACCTGCGCTGAGTACCTGAACCACACAGGTAGTCGGAGATGCCGTCAAAATGCTGTGCAGTTGGGTGTGACAAAAAGAAAGGAGACGGAGATATAGCTTTTTATCGATTACCAAAGGAAGAAGAACGTCGTCAGAGATGGCTTTCAGCGATCAGGAGGGTTAACTGGACGCCGACTGCAAGTAGCCGTCTGTGCAGTGTACATTTCATATCAGGTGAGTTTCAATGCAAGCTAGGAGAGCTAGCTTTAGCTAGCGAGGTCTGATAAACAAACTTTTTAGAGAAGTAAGTGATTAGATTAAATCCGATTAGACCCTTTGTGCAACAAATGCATTTGATTAGCATTTCATATGAAGATCTTTCAACAGAGATAGCAGTTGTTAGCTTAGCTTACATATCGGTCTACAGCAACAAAAGTTAGCTTACACCACAACAAGCTAAGCTGCCAAAGGACGCTCCTCTGCAGTCTGTGCTGTCTTAATAATAACTGACGATCGGTAAAACAGCAGCGGATATTTTAATCGTTTCCCTGTTGTTTTATTTATGGCCACTTCTGTGCACTAGCAGCATTTACAGTTTTCAGTTTCTGTTAACTTCGGGTGGAAGGTCAATGTTGATAGTTTATTGTGTTTAGATCAACTTAAGATATTTCATTCATCTGGTTACTTGGTTGTAGCTGCCTGGAAAACAGGTGGAGTAATATTAACTGAAACCTCTGTCTCATCAGGAGCAGAAAGCCAGAACCCACTAAGTCCAGACCATGTTCCAACAATATTTCCTCATCTAAGTTCTCCCAATAAGCAGAAGAGGATTCATCAAATGACACGAACTCAGGCCCTGAAAAGAAAAACGGACAGGAAAAACAGGACCTGTGAAAGTGTCGTCTGCCCTGTTTGGGTTAGCAGATAAAAACATCCTCTGGTTCTCCCTCCGGTTCACCACAGTAGCTTCCTGAATGAATGAAATCATGATGTTTTTATCTGCTAACCCAAACAGTGCAGACGACACTTCCACAGGTCCTGCTTGCATATGACAAAGCTTCCTAAAGTGTGGAGATGTTATGAATGCAGGAAGGTACAGAACAAATGAGACCTTCTGCTGTTATGCATCAGAAATAGTAAAAAAAAACATTTGAGAATCTTTATTCTTTATTATATTTAGTCCAAGGTTACATTTCCTAATGTTTTCATTCTAATGAAGTGAGGGGAGGAGGGAAGAAGAGAGAGGGAGAGGAGGTCCCTGTCATTCCTCTGCTGCGCATCCCCTTCCCCCTGCTGGTCGCTGCTGTCCTCCTCCTGTCTGTCCTCTCCTCGGTCCTCCTGGTCGCTGTTGTCCTCCTCCTGTCTGTCCTCTCCTCGGTCCTCCTGGTCGCTGTTGTCCTCCTCCTGTCTGTCCTCCTGTCTGTCCTCTCCTGTTTTTCCTGTCCGTTTTTCTTTTCAGGGCCTGAGTTCGTTCAAACCGTGTCATTTGATGAATCCTCTTCTGCTTGTTGGGAGAACTTAGATGAGGAAATATTGTTGGAACATAGTCTGGACTTAGTGGGTTCTGGCTTTCTGCTCCTGATGAGACAGAGGTTTCAGTTAATATTACTCCACCTGTTTTCCAGGCAGCTACAATGAAGTAACCAGATGAATGAAATATCTTAAGTTGATCTAAGCACAATAAACTATCAACATTGACCTTCCACCCGAAGTTAACAGAAACTGAAAACTGTAAATGCTGCTAGTACACAGAAGTGGCCATAAATAAAACAACAGGGAAACGATTAAAATATCCGCTGCTGTTTTACCGATCGTCAGTTATTATTAAGACAGCACAGACTGCAGAGGAGCGTCCTTTGGCAGCTTAGCTTGTTGTGGTGTAAGCTAACTTTTGTTGCTGTAGACCGATATGTAAGCTAAGCTAACAACTGCTATCTCTGTTGAAAGATCTTCATATGAAATGCTAATCAAATGCATTTGTTGCACAAAGGGTCTAATCGGATTTAATCTAATCACTTGCTTCTCTGAAAAGTTTGTTTATCAGACCTCGCTAGCTAAAGCCAGCTCTATTGAAACTCACCTGATATGAAATGTACACTGCACAGAAGGCTACTTGCAGTCGGCGTCCAGTTAACCCTCCTGATCGCTGAAAGCCATCTCTGACGACGTTCTTCTTCCTTTGGTAATCGATAAAAAGCTATATCTCCGTCTCCTTTCTTTTTGTCACACCCAACTGCACAGCATTTTGACGGCATCTCCGACTACCTGTGTGGTTCAGGTACTCAGCGCAGGTACTCAATATGGCGGCGGCAAGCATTCGAACGCAGTGGAACGCGTCTGTGAAGTCAGCTGCAATGTATCAATATGTTCCAGCTGGGTGGGCGGGGCTGCAGCTGGGTGGGCGGGGCAGAGGGACACCATCACCGCTATTAACCAGGTGGACAAGGAGTTGTAGGAAATAAAGACCGTCTGGACAGATTTGAGGACCAACGTTATAATAGTTCTGGATTTTTTATTAGTTTTAGTTTTTATTTCGTTTTGACTTTTTATTTTCAAATTCAGTTAGTTTTAATTAGTTTTTAGAGCAAATTTTCTAGTTTTCATTAGTTTTAGTTTAGTTTTAGTTTTTTGTTTGTTTTTTCTAAATTACAGTATTTGACAGGTGCAAAATTCGAAATATACAGAATAAGCTTTATATAATAAAAACTTAAGATACAATTTTTTAAAACTGTATCTGGAGGAAACATGAACAACACCGACAAATCAAAGACAACAGCCCAGAAGACAGCAGCCGTACGTAAAACAATGTGTGCAATGCTGCTTCTGGGATAGTGTGCTAGGTAAAAATCACCATAACAACATACTAAAGACACGCATCAACATAACATGAATCCATTCCATAGACAGTTCAGTCCTCGGTAGCCAGGAGTCTAAAGGAGATAAATCTGACTCCTCATGAACCTGAACAAGCCAACAACCTGTAGACCAGAGCTTTAACTCATCCAGATGAAACAACATAATTAACTATATAAAGAAGCTGCCATACAGGTGCAGCAGTTAATCACTGCAGCTGATTAACAGAACCTCACATGTTATACTGGACATGAAGCTGTGGAAATTTTACACTCTGAAAGTGAATGAGTCTGCTAGAACACAGAGCCAGAAGCTGGTTAACATACTAATCTATCATCTGGATGCTGATGTGCTTTTCTTTTCTTTTCAGAATTAAAAGTTTTGTCTCCCAGAAAGACCAGTAGAAACTCCTCCATGATCCATCTCCAGTAGGCTGGATTACTGTACTGGTCATTAACAGGACTTCCCAGTAAGACCAGTAAACATCTGCAGCTCATCCAGAACGCTGCTGCTAGAGTTTTAACCAGGACTAAGAGATCTGAACACATCACACCAGTTTTAACATCTTTACACTGGTTTCCAGTTTACACTGGTTTCTAGTTTATACTGGTTTCTAGTTTATACTGGTTTCCAGATTATACTGGTTTCTAGTTTACACTGGTTTCCAGATTATACTGGTTTCTAGTTTATACTGGTTTCCAGTTTATACTGGTTTCTAGTGTATACTGGTTTCCAGATTATACTGGTTTCTAGTGTATACTGGTTTCCAGATTATACTGGTTTCTAGTTTACACTGGTTTCAAGTTTATACTGGTTTCCAGTTTATACTGGTTTCTAGTGTATACTCGTTCCAGATTATACTGGTTTCTAGTTTATACTGGTTTCTAGTTTATACTGGTTTCAAGTTTATATTGGTTTCTAGTTTATACTGGTTTCCAGTTTATACTGGTTCCTAGTTTACACTGGTTTCTAGTTTTTATTGGTTTCCAGTTTACACTGGTTTCAAGATTATACTGGTTTCTAGTTTACACTTGTTTCTAGTTTACACTGGTTTCCAGTTTACACTGGTTTCTAGTTTATATTGGTTTCCAGCTTACACTGGTTTCAAGATTATACTGGTTTCTAGTTTATACTGGTTTCTAGTTTATACTTGTTTCTAGTTTACACTGGTTTCCAGTTTACACTGGTTTCTAGTTTATACTGGTTTCTAGTTAATACTGGTTTCCAGTTTATACTGGTTTCTAGTTTATACTGGTTTCTTGTTTATACTGGTTTCTAGTTTACACTGGTTTCTAGTTTATATTGGTTTCCAGTTTACACTGGCTTCAAGATTATACTGGTTTCTAGTTTATACTGGTTTCTAGTTTACACTGGTTTCCAGATTATACTGGTTTCTAGTTTACACTGGTTTCCAGATTATACTTGTTTCTAGTTTTCACTGGTTTCTAGTTTACACTGGTTTCCAGTTGATAATGGTTCCTAGTTTACACTGGTTTCCAGATCACTGGTTTCAAGTTTATACTGGTTTCCAGTTTATACTTGTTTCCAGTTTATACTGGTTTCCAGTTTACACTGGTTTCCAGATTATACTTGTTTCTAGTTTTCACTGGTTTCCAGATTATACTGGTTTCCAGTTTACACTGGTTTCTAGTTTATACTGGTTTGTTTACACTGGTTTCTAGTTTATACTGGGTTCTAGTTTGTACTGGTTTCCAGTTTACACTGGTTTGTAGTTTATACTGGTTTCTAGTTTATACTGGTTTCCAGTTAACACTGGTTTCTAGTTTATACTGGTTTCTAGTTTATACTGGTTCCTAGTTTACACTGGTTTCTAGTTTATACTGGTTTCTAGTTTATACTGGTTTCTAGTTTACAGTGGTTTCCACTTTACACTGGTTTCTAGTTTACACTGGTTTCTAGTTTATACTGGTTTCCAGATTATACTGGTTTCTAGTTTATACTGGTTTCCAGATTATACTGGTTTCAAGTTTATACTGGTTTCTAGTTTATACTGGTTTCCAGTTTATACTGGTTTCCAGATTATACTGGTTTCTAGTTTATACTGGTTTCTAGTTTATACTGGTTTCAAGTTTATATTGGTTTCTAGTTTATACTGGTTTCCAGTTTATACTGGTTTCTAGTTTACACTGGTTTCCAGTTTACACTGGTTTCAAGATTATACTGGTTTCTAGTTTATACTGGTTTCTAGTTTATACTTGTTTCTAGTTTACACTGGTTTCTAGTTTATACTGGTTTCTAGTTAATACTGGTTTCCAGTTTATACTGGTTTCTAGTTTATACTGGTTTCTTATTTATACTGGTTTCTAGTTTACACTGGTTTCTAGTTTATATTGGTTTCCAGTTTACACTGGTTTCAAGATTACACTGGTTTCTAGTTTATACTGGTTTCTAGTTTACACTGGTTCCTAGTTTACACTGGTTTCCAGTTTATAATGGTTCCTAGTTTATACTGGTTTCCAGTTTACACTGGTTTCCAGATCATACTGGTTTCCACTTTATACTGGTTTCCAGTTTATACTTGTTTCCAGTTTACACTGGTTTCCAGATCATACTTGTTTCTAGTTTACACTGGTTTCCAGATTATACTGGTTTCCAGTTTACACTGGTTTTTAGTTTATACTGGGTTCTAGTTTATACTGGTTTCCAGTTTACACTAGTTTCTAGTTTATACTGGTTTCTAGTTTATACTGGTTTCTAGTTTACACTGGTTTCCAGATTATACTGGTTTCTAGTTTACACTGGTTTCCAGTCTATACTTGTTTCCACTTTACACTGGTTTCCAGATTATACTTGTTTCTAGTTTTCACTGGTTTCTAGTGTATACTGGTTTCCAGTTGATAATGGTTCCTAGTTTACACTGGTTTCCAGATCATACTGGTTTCCAGTTTATACTTGTTTCCAGTTTACACTGGTTTCCAGTTTACACTGGTTTCCAGATTATACTTGTTTCTAGTTTACACTGGTTTCCAGATTATACTGGTTTCCAGTTTATACTGGTTTGTTTATACTGGTTTCTAGTTTATACTGGGTTCTAGTTTATACTGGTTTCCAGTTAACACTGGTTTCTAGTTTATACTGGGTTCTAGTTTATACTGGTTTCCAGTTTACACTGGTTTCTAGTTTACACTGGTTTCTAGTTTATATTGGTTTCCAGTTTACACTGGTTTCCAGATTATACTGGTTTCTAGTTTACACTGGTTTCCAGTTTATACTTGTTTCCAGATTATACTTGTTTCCAGTTTATATTGGTTTCTAGTTTATACTGGTTTCCAGATTATACTGGTTTCTTGTTTACACTGGTTTCTAGTTTACACTGGTTTCCAGTTTATACTGGTTTCTAGTTTACACTGGTTTCCAGTTTATACTTGTTTCCAGTTTACACTGGTTTCCAGATTATACTTGTTTCTAGTTTATATTGGTTTCCAGATTATACTGGTTTCTAGTTTATACTGGTTTCTTGTTTATACTGGTTTCTTGTTTATACTGGTTTCTAGTTCATGCTGGTTTCCAGATTATACTGGTTTCTAGTTTATACTGGTTTCCAGTCAGTCACAGAATAGATTTTAAACCCTTCTGATCGTTGACATCCGAGAACGGTTTAGGACCAGAATACATATGTGACATGTTCAGAGAATATAAACCTAGCAGAGCTCTTAGATCCAAAGACTCTGGTCAACTAGTCCAGACCAGAGTCCAGACCAGAGTCCAGATCAGGGTCCAGACCAGAGGACAGATCAGGGTCCAGACCAGAGTCCAGACCAGAGTCCAGACCAAGGTACAGGCCAGAGTCCAGACCAAGGTACAGGCCAGAGTCCAGGCCAGAGTCCAGACCAAGGTACAGGCCAGAGTCCAGGCCAGAGTCCAGACCAAGGTACAGGCCAGAGTCCAGACCAAGGTACAGGCCAGAGTTCAGACCAGAGTCCAGACCAAGGTACAGGCCAGAGTCCAGACCAGAGTCCAGACCAGAGTCCAGGCCAGAGTCCAGACTAAACATGGAGAAGCAGCATTTAGCTGTTATGCTGCAAACAAGTGGAACAAACTGCCAGTGGAGATTAAACTTTCCCCAAATGTAGACATTTTTAAATCCAGGTTAAAAACATTTCTTTTCTCATGCGTCTATGCAGGAAATCTGCATGGTAACTTTTAACTTATCTTGCTTTAAATCATTTTAATGTAATTTATGATTTTATTGTGATTCTTGCTATGTGTTGCTTCCTTTTACTATTTCTTAATATCTTTAATGCTTTTGTTTTATATAAAGCACTTTGAATGGTCCTGTACATGAAATGTGTTGTAGAAATAAACTGCCTTGTCTTCTCTGCTAGACGTAAATAGCCTGTTGTCCAACATTGTAAACAGAAAACAAATTTAAGCCTCTCAAATTCAGCTTTTCAAGATTTTGTGTGTGACTGTGTGTGTAGGTTTGTTTGATTGCGTGTGTGCGTGTGAGACTGTATGTGTGTGTGTAACTCCCCATGCTGCTCGGCCTGGCTGAAGCTTCTCTTTCCAGGGAGGGGGGCAGAGAGGCTACCTGGTCCAGGTGCTCCTGGTTAACCTTCTCGTGCAGCTTTTCAAATGCATTCGTGTTGTTTCCTTCCACATATTGAAGCACCTGCTTCTTCTACAAGAAACTTTATCTTTGGCATGGTTATAACGAAAGAAATCCCAACTAGTACTCCCCTTGCTTTCTCCTAACTTTCTCCGTAGCGTCACACTAACCAGCGGGGCGTCACGGACCTTCAGGTGTCGTACGACTCAGAAACCTGCCGTAAATCCGGCAGAGCGAAGTAAACAGATTTCATATCAACCCTGAGGGCTTATGTTTGAAATAAATTTACAAAAAATGAAACGAAGGACATTTTTGCTAAAATGTTAGTTTGTTTTGTAAACACACGATACAGTTTCAGTTAGTTTTCGATTTTTTAAAATAACTCATTTTTATTTTTATTTCCGTTAACGAGAATGTTTTTTTAATTTTACTTTTCGCTTTTTCGTTAGTTTTCGTTAATGATAACAACCTTGATGAGGACAACAATAAAAACATTGTGTAAGAATAAATAAAGGAAATCCTACTCTTGTGTGTTTCGTTAGCGTAGCATCACTTCTAGACCTCCAGCCTCCAGTCTGGTCCCGCTCTGCTGGACTGAAGGACCAAAGCTACTTTCCACACTGGCTGCTACATGCTGGCAGCAGACTGGCTCCTTATTTATCTGGATGGTTTTATAACATGAAGTTTTGTTTCACAATGACAGAACATGTTTTAGTGGTTGAGCTTTTTATTAACATCATCTCCCTTTTTCCTGGAAATCCTGGTTTTCCCGAGCATGGCTCTTAGGAGGATTAATATGGAATGTGTCTTTATGTCTACAAACAGCTTTAATATCTAACATGTGGTGTGAAAGGTGAGAGTAAAATCATTTCCTGGTTTTATTCTGGACCGTTGGTGTCACCGTTTCCTGTTTCTCTAGATTTTGTGCGTACGTCTGGGTCGGTGTAGCCGTGGAGGAAGGAACATTTTCCCATCAAGTTTGGTTTTTATAAATAACAAAAGTTGACTATATTTGGCGTACACCGGTTTTTGTTCCAGATTAAGAAATGAGGCCCCTGGTCCGGTCTGGGGGATCAGGAGGAGGCTTCATACCTTCTGGCAGATCTGTTTCATGGTCATCTCCTCCAGGTCGGCCTCCTTCAGGAGACGCTGCACTGTCTCCTTCAGCTGGTCCTCAGTCGGAGGCTTCTTCACCATCTTGATGAGCGGCTCGTCCTCGTCTGAGCTGTCCTCTGCTGCTGGACGGACACAAGGTCTGTAGTTACATCCCGTTAGCTGCAGGTTCCGGCTCCAGCTGGTTCCGATCCAACACGTCGGAGTCCAGCTGGTTCCGATCCAACACGCCAGAGCCGTGAGAACCTGCAGGTTCTGGTTCAGGTGAGCTTACCTGTGTTGGCGTTGTTCCTGCTGCTGCTGCTGTCGGCCATCTTTGTTTTGGCTGCAGGTTTCTTCTTCTTGGGCTGAAAATCGTCAGAAAGTAATCCAGAACATCAGAACCAGACAGAACCTGAACAGAAGCACGCACAACGTACAGGTGTGTGTGTGTTCTACCTTCTCATCAGACACGGACTCATCAGAAACGTCCTGCTTGGTTCTCTTGTTAGGAGGACCCTTCTTCTTCGTTGGTGCCCGCGGTCTCTTCCCTGAAGCTGTAGTCTTCTTCTTCTCCTCCTCTCTGCCTGAGGTGGATCTGGAGGACTGACTCACACATCAGGGAAACAGAAAAACATTCACCATCATCATCTTCATCATCATGTTTAGCGTTTCAACTCTGTGTGGGGTACCCACCTCCTCCTCTTCATCCTCCTCTTCCTCAGACTTGTTAAACTCTTCCTCCCCCTCCTCTTTTTCTGATGGTTTCTCCTCTGTGTCTGATCTGTTTGCCTCTGCTGAAGCTCCTACCTTCTCCTCTTCATCATCATCCTCATCCTCGTCGCTGCTGGAGTCCATGACGATGGCCTTGGACTTACTTCCTGTTTTGGACTTCTTAGGACTGGACGTGGAGGTCTTGGCTTTGGGTTTGCTCTTCTTCTTGCTGCTGGTCTTGGAGTCATCTCCGGACAGCTTCTTCTTGGATTTCCTCTTCTTCTTCACGGGAACTCGCTGCAGAACGACAAACACCAACGAAGGTTTCAGGGCAGGCAGGGAGACTTTACACTCCATGTCAGAGGTGTCAAACACAGGGCCTTGGGGGCCTAAAACCAGCCCCCCCGAGGGTCCACTCTGGTCCAGAAGATGTATTCAGTAAGGAATGGGAAGAAGTTAAAACTTATTTATTCCCACTCTCCTTCCACAAAAATCCACCTTCCAGAATCCCAGTTAGCTCCCACCTTGACAACCAAGACAGCGAACATGTAAAGGACAGGTACAAACAGAAGACATGTCAGCCAGTAGCTGGTGGACCTCAGCGACTCCAAAGTGAAACTAGTTAACTTTACCCATACATGTTAATGCAAACACAATGTCTACACTAAAAATGAAAAGCATTTCTGTGTATTACTTTAATAGAAAAACCTGTAAAAACTATACAATGATCAATTTCATCAATAAAAATGAGCTGTACAAATAAAAAATGATCAAATTAATTTAATAAATGTACCTATATTTCAATATAAAATAATATATAAACATCAGGGCTGTCAAATTAATCCCAGTTTACAAATAAATCATGATTAATCACCATTTTACCTGAAATCTGCACGTTTTTACTGCATCGTATCACCAGAGCGAGCCCATGCTACAAAGAATTACTGTTAACTGTTAACTGACCTTCTCCTGGGTAAATGTCAGATGTCCCAGGGTATGTAAATGCAGCATGTAATGAGCTTCTATATGTTGGTCTAAACCACATATGTCAAACTGGTCCGGCAAAGGGCCGTGTGGCTGCAGGTTTTTGTTCCAACCAAGCAGCAGCACACCAGATTTGACTGATTCAATCAACTGATCTCAGTCTTCAGACAGCTGATTGGTCAAACTGTGTGCTCTTGGCTGGCTGGAACAAAAACCTGCAGCCACACGGCCCTTTGCTGGACCAGTTTGACATGCCTGGTAAACCATCTCTACCACATTCTAGATCATAATGCAGTGTTCATACACCATTATCTCACCAACTAGAGCAAGTAAACTCCCCATCCACGCTCAGAGCCAGTAAACTCCCCATCCACGCTCGGAGCCAGTAAACTCCCCATCCACGCTCGGAGCCAGTAAACTCCCCATCCACGCTCGAGCAAGTAAACTCCCCATCCATGCTCGGAGCCAGTAAACTCCCCATCCACGCTCGGAGCCAGTAAACTCCCCATCCACGCTCGGAGCCAGTAAACTCCCCATCCACGCTCGAGCAAGTAAACTCCCCATCCACGCTCGGAGCCAGTAAACTCCCGATCCACGCTCGGAGCCAGTAAACTCCCAATCCACGCTCGAGCAAATAAACTCCCCATCCTTGCTCGGAGCCAGTAAACTCCCCATCCACGCTCTGAGCCAGTAAACTCCCAATCCACGCTCGAGCAAATAAACTCCCCATCCACGCTTGGAGCCAGTAAACTCCCCATCCATGCTTGGAGCCAGTAAACTCCCCATCCACGCTCGGAGCCAGTAAACTCCCCATCCACGCTCGGAGCCAGTAAACTCCCCATCCATGCTCGGAGCCAGTAAACTCCCGATCCACGCTCGGAGCCAGTAAACTCCCAATCCACGCTTGAGCAAATAAACTCCCCATCCACGCTCGGAGCCAGTAAACTCCCCATCCACGCTCGGAGCCAGTAAACTCCCCATCCACGCTCGGAGCCAGTAAACTCCCCATCCACGCTCGAGCAAGTAAACTCCCCATCCACGCTCGGAGCCAGTAAACTCCCCATCCACGCTTGAGCAAGTAAACTCCCCATCCACGCTCGGAGCCAGTAAACTCCCCATCCATGCTTGGAGCCAGTAAACTCCCCATCCACGCTCGGAGCCAGTAAACTCCCCATCCATGCTCGGAGCCAGTAAACTCCCGATCCACGCTCGGAGCCAGTAAACTCCCAATCCACGCTCGAGCAAATAAACTCCCCATCCACGCTCGGAGCCAGTAAACTCCCCATCCACGCTCGGAGCCAGTAAACTCCCCATCCACGCTCGAGCAAGTAAACTCCCCATCCACGCTCGGAGCCAGTAAACTCCCCATCCACGCTTGAGCAAGTAAACTCCCCATCCACGCTTGAGCAAGTAAACTCCCCATCCACGCTCGGAGCCAGTAAACTCCCCATCCACGCTCGAGCAAGTAAACTCCCCATCCACGCTCGGAGCCAGTAAACTCCCCATCCACGCTTGAGCAAGTAAACTCCCCATCCACGCTTGAGCAAGTAAACTCCCCATCCACGCTCGGAGCCAGTAAACTCCCCATCCACGCTCGAGCAAGTAAACTCCCCATCCACGCTCGGAGCCAGTAAACTCCCCATCCACGCTTGGAGCCAGTAAACTCCCCATCCACGCTCGGAGCCAGTAAACTCCCCATCCACGCTCGAGCAAGTAAACTCCCCATCCACGCTCGGAGCCAGTAAACTCCCCATCCACGCTCGGAGCCAGTAAACTCCCCATCCACGCTCGAGCAAGTAAACTCCCCATCCACGCTCGGAGCCAGTAAACTCCCGATCCACGCTCGGAGCCAGTAAACTCCCAATCCACGCTCGGAGCCAGTAAACTCCCCATCCATGCTCGGAGCCAGTAAACTCCCGATCCACGCTCGGAGCCAGTAAACTCCCGATCCACGCTCAGAGCCAGTAAACTCCCAATCCACGCTCGAGCAAATAAACTCCCCATCCACGCTTGGAGCCAGTAAACTCCCCATCCACGCTCGGAGCCAGTAAACTCCCCATCCATGCTCGGAGCCAGTAAACTCCCCATCCACGCTCGGAGCCAGTAAACTCCCCATCCACGCTCGGAGCCAGTAACCTCCCCATCCATGCTCGGAGCCAGTAAACTCCCGATCCACGCTCGGAGCCAGTAAACTCCCAATCCACGCTCGAGCAAATAAACTCCCCATCCACGCTCGGAGCCAGTAAACTCCCCATCCACGCTCGGAGCAAGTAAACTCCCCATCCACGCTCGAAGCAAGTAAACTCCCCATCCACGCTCGAGCAAGTAAACTCCCCATCCACGCTCGGAGCCAGTAAACTCCCCATCCACGCTTGAGCAAGTAAACTCCCCATCCACGCTCGGAGCCAGTAAACTCCCCATCCACGCTCGAGCAAGTAAACTCCCAATCCACGCTCGGAGCCAGTAAACTCCCCATCCACTCTCGGAGCCAGTAAACTCCCCATCCACTCTCGGAGCCAGTAAACTCCCCATCCACGCTCGGAACCAGTAAACTCCCCATCCATGCTCGGAGCCAGTAAACTCCCCATCCACGCTCGGAGCCAGTAAACTCCCCATCCACGCTCGAAGCCAGTAAACTCCCCATCCACGCTCGGAGCCAGTAAACTCCCCGATCCACGCTTGAGCAAATAAACTCCCCATTGGCGCTCGGAGCCAGTAAACTCCCCCACGCTCGGAGCCAGTAAACTCCCCGATCCACGCTCGAGCAAATAAACTCCCCATCGGCGCTCGGAGCCAGTAAACTCCCCCACGCTCGGAGCTCGGGAACCCACGACATTAAAAACCTTATTTTACAGGAGACCAGATTATTCGGGATGAGTTTGACTTCTCTGGTTTAAATCCTGGGAATAAAAACTAAATGAGGTGGGAAAACTCGAGGAAACAAACACATGGACCCAGCTCACCTTTCCGCTGTTCTTTGGTGCGATGAGGAAGGTCAGGATCCGGTCGATCAGGTCCGAGTGGGTTCCTTTCTTCTCTAGATCCAGAACGGTGCAGGCCACCTTCAGCTTGCTGTTGGTGAGATTTGAGCTCCTAAAAGCAGAAAACAAACAGATGATGTTGTGCTCTGAGCTGCAACAACAACATCAGACGGTCTCAGAACCTACTTGAGGAGTTTTTCCCGTTTCCTGGCGTACTGTTCGCTGTCGGCGTGGAACGGAAAGCCGTTAAACAATCGCAGGTTCTTCTTTATGGACGCCATCTGGAAGAACAGGAGTCACATAACTTCAGATCAGGCTCTCTGAGGAGAAGTAGCCAGTAAAACAGGTTCATCACAGGAGGAGGAGGAAGAAGAAGCTATGTGCAGCTGATGTTCCAGAGAAGAAGACTGGAATGAAAGGAATTAGACTGGGAATATGACGAATGACATGGAGCGAAACTCCAGCTGAGGGAATGAGACTGGGGGTAAACCTTTTCCTGATGGGACCAACAGGTTAGATAATTCAGCATTCAATGATGTTTTCATGTTTTAGTTCAGACTCGAGCTCTTATGATGGTGTTATTTTATTCCACTGTCACTTTTCCTTTTTAAACACTGTGAGGTTTGTTTGTGTCAGATTCTATATGAGTAACTTTTTAGTTTTCATTCTTAGAAGGTAAGTTTGCTAAAAAAAAAAAGAAAAAAAAAAAAGGCAATTCAATCAAGGTCTACAGTACAATAAGCTTTAGTGCTAATTCTCATAAATACTTTCATCCTTTTTGTTTTGTGTTTGTTTTGGCTGCTGACCTCCCTTTGTTAATTATCTAACCTAAAAAACAATCACGTCTACCTTCGTTCTGACGTTCCTGACTCAACCAGGTGGAGGCAGGAAGAATTTCAGGAAGGACGTCAAGCGGAAGCAGCAGCTAGTGACCCTGAACATGTCTCAGTCGTCACCTCTGATAGGAACATACCTTTCCCGGTCTGTCGAACAGGATGGAGTGCAGAGGTTTCAGATCCGCCGGCTTCATCTTGTTGATCTGGTAGCTGGTTCGAGGAATTTCACCTAATTTATCTCCGCTGCCTGAAAACAAAGCGTCCGTCAGCAAACCCTCCATCTTAGCTGTGGTAGGTCACCAGCTGATGTTTACCGTCTCCGATCTTCAGCTTCTCTCTCTGCTTGGGCGCCTGGAAGTCCAGCCTCTCCACAGTCTTCTTTGCTCGCTTTCCTTCAATGATCTCGCCCACAGCTGCAACATCAGGATGTACACACCCATCACTCAGAGAATACTTCACTTAGTCCTGAGGTCTGTACGAAAAAGCGTGATTAACATACCCAGATATTTCTCCATTACCTGGGTGGACTTATCCAGATATTCAGGATCCTGATCAGCGGTACTACAAAGCTGCTTATCAACTCAGTAACTCAACCCATGGTTTTCTACCTTGATCAGAGCACGCTCACATAAAAGGGACGGAGTTTGCAGCATCTGGCCAATCGCAGACATGGAGAAACCCTGCAGAGCAGCTACTTCACCGTGGAGGAGCAGACCGTTATTCTTCACTAATATGAAGATTTAAACACATCATCCAGGTCAGAAGCAGCACTGTTGCCGTAGCAACAGCCAGGAAGGGATGGTGGCTCTGTTAATGTGTAAATGAAATCAGCAGCTAACACTAAGACTCCGGACTCTCACATTAGCAGCTAACACTAAGACTCCGGACTCTCACATTAGCAGCTAACGCTAAGACTCTGGACTCTCACATTAGCAGCTAACACTAAGACTCCGGACTCTCACATTAGCAGCTAACGCTAAGACTCTGGACTCTCACATTAGCAGCTAACACTAAGACTCTGGACTCTCACACTAGCAGCTAACACTAAGACTCTGGACTCTCACATTAGCAGCTAACACTAACACTCTGGACTCTCACATTAGCAGCTAACACCAAGACTCCGGACTCTCACATTAGCAGCTAACGCTAAGACTCTGGACTCTCACATTAGCAGCTAACACTAAGACTCTGGACTCTCACATTAGCAGCTAACACTAAGACTCTGGACTCTCACATTAGCAGCTAACACTAACACTCTGGACTCTCACATTAGCAGCTAACGCTAAGACTCTGGACTCTCACATTAGCAGCTAACACCAAGACTCCGGACTCTCACATTAGCAGCTAACGCTAAGACTCTGGACTCTCACATTAGCAGCTAACACTAAGACTCTGGACTCTCACATTAGCAGCTAACACTAACACTCTGGACTCTCACATTAGCAGCTAACGCTAAGACTCTGGACTCTCACATTAGCAGCTAACACCAAGACTCTGGACTCTCACATTAGCAGCTAACGCTAAGACTCTGGACTCTCACATTAGCAGCTAACGCTAAGACTCTGGACTCTCACATTAGCAGCTAACACCAAGACTCTGGACTCTCACATTAGCAGCTAATGCTAAGACTCTGGACTCTCACATTAGCAGCTAACACCAAGACTCTGGACTCTCACATTAGCAGCTAATGCTAAGACTCTGGACTCTCACATTAGCAGCTAATGCTAAGACTCTGGACTCTCACATTAGCACCTATCACAGTAAGACTCTGGACTCTCACATTAGCAGCTAACGCTAAGACTCTGGACTCTCACATTAGCAGCTAACGCTAAGACTCTGGACTCTCACATTAGCACCTATCACACTAAGACTCTGGACTCTCACATTAGCAGCTAACGCTAAGACTCTGGACTCTCACATTAGCAGCTAACACTAAGACTCTGGACTCTCACATTAGCAGCTAACACTAAGGGTGTGTCCCAAACCGCGCACTTCTATACTTCGAACACTACATTTAAGTGCTTAGTGCGCTGACACAGAAATTTCAGTAAAAACTCGGTGCACTGAAAGTACCCGGATGCTGCCCTAAACTCAGCCAAAAATCTAGTGCGAAACGATGGACACTACACGCACTAAACGGACGCCATCTTGCTGACGTAGCGGAAGGGGAGGGACTTTCAACCAGTTTTTCAGAGCTGGCAGCCACCGACTCAGCGGTACCGATGCAGGCAGAGGCTGTTTTCTACTGTTGTAAGTATGAAGTTATTTGATCATAATTCTAATATAAACTGCAGCATGCTTCTTATCTCTTCTATCCCTGATGACAGTTATGGATCTGATCATTTGTTGGAGGCTGCAGTAGAGTTAGCAACGTAAATGTTAGCAGTTTTAAAGCCGATTTCGCGGATCTAGATGGGCTATAAGTGTTAAAAAAGATTAATGCTATAGGTTCTGTATGTTTATTCATGATTGCTGAACCTCCAAATTAAGCACTGCGGGGTCTCTGGCGTAAACGAAATGGTCCTTGATCTGAAAACTGATTAGGAAACACAGCTGGTTAGAGAACCGGCCCGTTTCCATGGTACCGCTGACGAAGCCGTCGCCGATTGCAGACGCTTATCTAAAGTGATGTACAAAGTACCCATAAAGTACATAATAATGTTTGCTTTTATATAAACTTCCATTCTGTGTTCACCGAAGGTCACTGTGGCATCAAACTACCGAGCCAGCAGTGGCACTGAGGCATTTACCACCTGCGGGCTAGGACGCTGCTGTGGAGAAGAGGAGGTGGCAAGAGAGAAATGTTTTAATAAAAATTTTAAATAAAATGTTTTCTGCATCCCTGTTTTAGCGTCTTCATTACTGCATTTCATATTTTAAATGATGATTTCTAGTAAAATCGGTTTCCTGTTGCCAGACGTGAACGTATCAGTGTAAACACCAATAAAAACAAATGTATAATGTAAAGTACTTTAATTCAGTTAAGATATCTTTGCTTATTTAAAAGCTGTTTTAGCATAAAAGTATGACATGCAAACAGGTATGTTGACGTGATTTTGGATTTTGGAAGAAAAAAAAAGTATATTAACAGAGCGGCGCTGCTAAGCTGGTACGTCACTACCGGTAAGTGCAAAACGTTAGTGCTCAATTTGGATCAGGACTTACCCACGATAGTGTGCACTACAGAAGGTAGTGCTTAGTGCGCACTACGCACTACCTTCCAGTGCACTCATGTAAGTGCGCGGTTTGAGACACACTCTAACACTCTGGACTCTCACATTAGCAGCTAACGCTAAGACTCTGGACTCTCACATTAGCAGCTAACACCAAGACTCTGGACTCTCACATTAGCAGCTAACGCTAAGACTCTGGACTCTCACATTAGCAGCTAACGCTAAGACTCTGGACTCTCACATTAGCAGCTAACACCAAGACTCTGGACTCTCACATTAGCAGCTAATGCTAAGACTCTGGACTCTCACATTAGCAGCTAACACCAAGACTCTGGACTCTCACATTAGCAGCTAATGCTAAGACTCTGGACTCTCACATTAGCACCTATCACACTAAGACTCTGGACTCTCACATTAGCAGCTAACGCTAAGACTCTGGACTCTCACATTAGCAGCTAACGCTAAGACTCTGGACTCTCACATTAGCAGCTAATGCCAAGACTCTGGACTCTCACATTAGCAGCTAATGCTAAGACTCTGGACTCTCACATTAGCAGCTAACACCAAGACTCTGGACTCTCACATTAGCAGCTAATGCTAAGACTCTGGACTCTCACATTAGCAGCTAATGCTAAGACTCTGGACTCTCACATTAGCACCTATCACACCAAGACTCCGGACTCTCACATTAGCAGCTAACGCTAAGACTCTGGACTCTCACATTAGCAGCTAACACTAAGACTCTGGACTCTCACATTAGCAGCTAACACTAACACTCTGGACTCTCACATTAGCAGCTAAC
Source organism: Melanotaenia boesemani (assembly GCF_017639745.1). Taxonomy (NCBI): domain Eukaryota; kingdom Metazoa; phylum Chordata; class Actinopteri; order Atheriniformes; family Melanotaeniidae; genus Melanotaenia; species Melanotaenia boesemani. Next base: position 1,022,626 of record NC_055687.1, on the reverse strand, counting down.
GCTAAGACTCTGGACTCTCACATTAGCAGCTAACACCAAGACTCTGGACTCTCACATTAGCAGCTAACGCTAAGACTCTGGACTCTCACATTAGCAGCTAACGCTAAGACTCTGGACTCTCACATTAGCAGCTAACACCAAGACTCTGGACTCTCACATTAGCAGCTAATGCTAAGACTCTGGACTCTCACATTAGCAGCTAATGCTAAGACTCTGGACTCTCACATTAGCACCTATCACACTAAGACTCTGGACTCTCACATTAGCAGCTAACGCTAAGACTCTGGACTCTCACATTAGCAGCTAACGCTAAGACTCTGGACTCTCACATTAGCACCTATCACACTAAGACTCTGGACTCTCACATTAGCAGCTAACGCTAAGACTCTGGACTCTCACATTAGCAGCTAACACTAAGACTCTGGACTCTCACATTAGCAGCTAACACTAAGGGTGTGTCCCAAACCGCGCACTTCTATACTTCGAACACTACATTTAAGTGCTTAGTGCGCTGACACAGAAATTTCAGTAAAAACTCGGTGCACTGAAAGTACCCGGATGCTGCCCTAAACTCAGCCAAAAATCTAGTGCGAAACGATGGACACTACACGCACTAAACGGACGCCATCTTGCTGACGTAGCGGAAGGGGAGGGACTTTCAACCAGTTTTTCAGAGCTGGCAGCCACCGACTCAGCGGTACCGATGCAGGCAGAGGCTGTTTTCTACTGTTGTAAGTATGAAGTTATTTGATCATAATTCTAATATAAACTGCAGCATGCTTCTTATCTCTTCTATCCCTGATGACAGTTATGGATCTGATCATTTGTTGGAGGCTGCAGTAGAGTTAGCAACGTAAATGTTAGCAGTTTTAAAGCCGATTTCGCGGATCTAGATGGGCTATAAGTGTTAAAAAAGATTAATGCTATAGGTTCTGTATGTTTATTCATGATTGCTGAACCTCCAAATTAAGCACTGCGGGGTCTCTGGCGTAAACGAAATGGTCCTTGATCTGAAAACTGATTAGGAAACACAGCTGGTTAGAGAACCGGCCCGTTTCCATGGTACCGCTGACGAAGCCGTCGCCGATTGCAGACGCTTATCTAAAGTGATGTACAAAGTACCCATAAAGTACATAATAATGTTTGCTTTTATATAAACTTCCATTCTGTGTTCACCGTAGGTCACTGTGGCATCAAACTACCGAGCCAGCAGTGGCACTGAGGCATTTACCACCTGCGGGCTAGGACGCTGCTGTGGAGAAGAGGAGGTGGCAAGAGAGAAATGTTTTAATAAAAATTTTAAATAAAATGTTTTCTGCATCCCTGTTTTAGCGTCTTCATTACTGCATTTCATATTTTAAATGATGATTTCTAGTAAAATCGGTTTCCTGTTGCCAGACGTGAACGTATCAGTGTAAACACCAATAAAAACAAATGTATAATGTAAAGTACTTTAATTCAGTTAAGATATCTTTGCTTATTTAAAAGCTGTTTTAGCATAAAAGTATGACATGCAAACAGGTATGTTGACGTGATTTTGGATTTTGGAAGAAAAAAAAAGTATATTAACAGAGCGGCGCTGCTAAGCTGGTACGTCACTACCGGTAAGTGCAAAACGTTAGTGCTCAATTTGGATCAGGACTTACCCACGATAGTGTGCACTACAGAAGGTAGTGCTTAGTGCGCACTACGCACTACCTTCCAGTGCACTCATGTAAGTGCGCGGTTTGAGACACACTCTAACACTCTGGACTCTCACATTAGCAGCTAACGCTAAGACTCTGGACTCTCACATTAGCAGCTAACACCAAGACTCTGGACTCTCACATTAGCAGCTAACGCTAAGACTCTGGACTCTCACATTAGCAGCTAACGCTAAGACTCTGGACTCTCACATTAGCAGCTAACACCAAGACTCTGGACTCTCACATTAGCAGCTAATGCTAAGACTCTGGACTCTCACATTAGCAGCTAACACCAAGACTCTGGACTCTCACATTAGCAGCTAATGCTAAGACTCTGGACTCTCACATTAGCAGCTAACACCAAGACTCTGGACTCTCACATTAGCAGCTAACGCTAAGACTCTGGACTCTCACATTAGCAGCTAACACCAAGACTCTGGACTCTCACATTAGCAGCTAATGCTAAGACTCTGGACTCTCACATTAGCACCTATCACACTAAGACTCTGGACTCTCACATTAGCAGCTAACGCTAAGACTCTGGACTCTCACATTAGCAGCTAACGCTAAGACTCTGGACTCTCACATTAGCAGCTAACACCAAGACTCTGGACTCTCACATTAGCAGCTAATGCTAAGACTCTGGACTCTCACATTAGCAGCTAACACCAAGACTCTGGACTCTCACATTAGCAGCTAATGCTAAGACTCTGGACTCTCACATTAGCAGCTAATGCTAAGACTCTGGACTCTCACATTAGCACCTATCACACTAAGACTCTGGACTCTCACATTAGCAGCTAACGCTAAGACTCTGGACTCTCACATTAGCAGCTAACGCTAAGACTCTGGACTCTCACATTAGCAGCTAACACCAAGACTCTGGACTCTCACATTAGCAGCTAACCCTATAATTTGTAAGCTCTCACATTAGCAAATGCTAAGACCGCGGGCTCTCACAGTAGCATCCAATGCTAGGACCGTGGGCGCCGCCACGTTCCACGACAGGAAGTGATGTCACCATGCACATATGTACTTTATAAATCGGACATGGTCATTTAAAGCCACATTTCCTCTAGAACAGGTTTCCACTTCGTCTTTTTATCAAACAGGAAACAGTCGGATGCTATTTGCCTCTGGTTTCCATGAAGACATGCCATAGCTGCTCTGTGTGCACAGCAGTCAGCACACACGCAGACACGTGCGCGCGCACACACAGGTTTCCGTCAGAGGACAGAGTCCACGTGTGGGAAAACACGTCAACCATCTGGAAATCAGACAGAAAGATGGGTTTTCTAGATTCTCTCAGCAGGTGGAGATGGAAGCATGTTGCTCCAAGGAGGAGCAGACGAGGATTTCTCCTGCTCTGTCTTACGCTGATAGCATCACGGTCGTCATGGCGACGTCACAGTGGAACAAGCTGGATCTACGTCATTGTAGGAATTGCTGAGTCGTATTCCGGCTTTAATTGGAGCCAGAATTCTGTGTAGGTTTTATTGACGTCAGCACGTATCTGAGATGTGAACTTTCAGAATATTTAGAGCGACTCCGCTGGATGAAAAGCTTCATCAGGACATTTAAAAAGTCCTGAATGTTTCCATCACAGCGTTTCTGGCTGGAAATTTGGAAAACACTGAATTGTTCCGGTGTTTCAGACATGCATGTAGATGCGTCAGATCAGATTATTACAGTAATCCGATTACCCCCAAATTTTCCAGTAAATAATAATAATAATAATAAATCTTTATTTGTATAGCACTTTTAAAAAACAAGGTTTACAAAGTGTTGAACAGCACACAGCAAAGTAAGATAATAAAATCAACAAAGATACATTCACGAGTACGAGTACATGTGAGATAAAACACATTTAGCCTGGACTTTTTCCATCTTCTCTCATTTTGCCTGCAAATCCTCTTTAACAACTGGGTGTGTTCATTGAGTCCGGGTTGGGAAATTAAGTTACGCTTTCTCTCTTTAAAAGGAGCAACAATATTTAAAATAGAGTTTGAGGTTTGATAAAAAAAAAAAAGAGACCAGCTCTACCAGGATAAAATCTGTGTTACAAGCAGTCGAGGAGGCTGAGGTAAAAAGTTGAGAAAACCTAGAGGCAGAAGAGGAGTAAAAACACAAGATCGGAAAGGTAAACCCTGAGTAACAGAGTTTGGAGATAAAATAACATTGAATAAAACTGCTTTGTGATCAGAAACACAGATTTCCTTAGTTAAAAAGTTGCCTGGGCTGAGACCAAACGATAAAACCAAGTCCAGTGTTTGGCCCGTAGAGTGAGTGGGAAAGTGAACCGCTTGTGTTAAATTAAAGGAGTCGATAATTTCATAAAATCAGAAGTAAAAGATTGAGAAGGGCAACAGACGTGAATATTAAAATCTCAACACTGTTGTAGAGGGACATACACTGGGATAACAGGTCAGCGGATTCATGAATAAAAGCTTTATTGGGTTTCGGGGTTCTATACGCACGTTGACAAGTGACGTCACGCCCACGTGCTCATTAACCCAGTTTCTAGTTGGAGGGAGAAAAGCCGGTGCCCTCCACTGTTAGAAGATGTGAAGTTAACAGCAAGTTACGCTAAATCTAAATCTCGCCCTGAAATATTATTAAATCAGTGTGGTTAACATGTGTAGCTGTAGGCTGCACAAACAGACGAAAGAAGGACAGTCATGTCAAATTTCATAGGTTTCCAGCGGATGTAAACGCAGAAAGCAGTGGATAACAGCCATGAGGAGAATGCGCTGGATATGAATTCTTACTCTGCTTTGCATGTGCAGTGGGCAGACACTACGTGACCTTTTAATTTGTCCAAGCAGATCCACACCTGATGCTTCCGTTTCTTGTCGGTTATCTTCTGCGATGGCATTACGGCACACTTTAAGAAACACACTACGTTCATGTGTTCATTGCTGTGGTAAAATATCTGCCCCACATGTCCAGACACAAAGACGTTATAGCCATCTAGTGACTTGTATGCCTTCATCGCCTCTGCTGTATAAACTCCTGGCATGTTAATGAGGTAGTTGTAGAAATCGCCAAACTGAACTGGCGGTCATTTCTGAGGACTGTCAACCCATTGATCGTCAGCTATTTTAAATGGGTCTGTAAGCTTTTCATTAAATACAGTTAGCTTTGCACTGTACTGCACAAAGATGATCTAAACTAGTAATACCTAAATCTTTACTTTTCATTATGTGAACAGATTTGGTCAAAATGACGACATACTTGTACCCTACAATGTTTTGGTCATCACGAAAGCAAATCTTTTCGCCCTCCAGCGTAGTGAGCATGCGCGGGATTACCGGACGTAAATAATAACATTCAACCAGCGTATAAATAACTAAAACAAACACGGGCTCTTTACACCATGTGATAAAACACAGATGCTCAAATGAGATAAAACGGTTGTAGGGACCAGGAGTACATTTAAAGTTGTTCTTATAAATGGCAGCAACCCCCCCTCCGTCTCCAGACAGTCTTGGTTGATGAAGGAATGAGTAGTCGGGGGGGTTGCTTCAATGAGTGGTGAGCAGTCTTCTTGAGTTAGCCAGTTCTCTGGTAAAACCAAAAAGTCCAAGTAATTGCTGGTAATAAAATGGTGGCAAATGAATGTTTTGTTGTTGATGGATCTGATATTTAAAAGTCAAAGTTTATTGGAGTGGAGCAGGGTGACGAGGGACAGAGAGGAACGGTGATAAGGCCGGGAGGAGAAGCTTCTCTGGGGATGAACTGCCTGTAAGGACGCAGGTTGGTGATGACAGTGATGCTGTGTGAAGAGGGCTGCATGGGGAACTGGGTTGAGGGGGGAGGGGGTTGTTGTGGAAATTTCATATATTCACTTTAATATTGTACTATACTGATCACTCTCAAGGTAAACAGATTGTTTAAGTTCTTGGTAACAGAGATAATGCTGAGTGGCCTTAGAGCAGTTCACACTGACCTGTGTGACTTATCTGATACTAGCCAGATACCTTCAGGATGACCCAGCAGGGCATCCTGCCTTAATGTCAATGGGGTTGTTTATGTGCTCAATAAAATGCAAAAGCTCATTAGGTTTGCTGAAGTGTCTAATCCTGTGTGAGGAACAATCTCTTTGTTTTTATCTTACAAGATATATGATGTGCTGTGACGTGATCATTCTGCTTGAAAGATGCTGCTTGTGTGTTTCTTATCAGATTCTCTTCAGATCTCTGTGCTGTCAGACCTCTGAACAGTCTCTTGAATTGCAATTCTATTCTTTATATTTTAATTCTGTGTTCAATAATCTTGTAATCATTCTTCACTTCAGAACCAGACTCCTCATCCTTGACAGAGTAACTTTTTGCCTCTATAGGGTGAAGTGGGAGCAGAGGGGGTTTCAAGTCAATTTTCTTTATGAGTCTGAACAGCATGCATGATGTTGTAAGTTAAAAACCGGTTCCCTAGTGAACTGAGGTGGAGACCATCCGCCCTGAAAAAGGCTGAACTAGTCCAGAAGAGGTTAAAGTTGTCAATAAAACCAAAGTGGTAAGTAGAGGAGGTTTGCTGGAGCCATGAGTGGAGCGATAACATCCTGCTAAACCACCGAACCCACGACCCAGCGAGGGAATCGGACCAGAGATAAAAACAGACTTACCACAAGCTGATGAAAACTCAAAGAGGTCCTTAAACTCTAACTTTGTCATTTCAGACGTGCAGTCATTAGTCCCTAAGAGGATAATCACCCGGTTGATAGTGGGGGCCGCTGCCTGCAGCAGCCCCGGTAGTTTTTCCAGCAAAATGCGCATAGTAGCTCCGGGAAAACAGCAAGTGGAGGATTAAAAAATCTACAGTACCGTGTTATGGAGTCACCCACTAGAAGTGTTGTGGGTGAGAACAGGGGCCGAGGCGGAGGGGAGAGATGCTGTGACGAGTCCGAGGACCGAGACAGTGGAGGCGAGGAAGGTGGCTGCTGGACGGCTGTGGTGTCCTGTTCAGAGCTCCGAGGCCGGAGGCAGCGACGATGGTGCGGGGCAGAGCAGGGGACCGTTGTAGAGAAGGGCCAGCGACTCACGGGAGGGCTCCCCGCTGTATCAGAATGAGAAAACCCTCCAGAGCGCCTGATGACAGCCTTCTTTAACAGTCTGCGGCGAGAGGAGGAAGCCGCTGCCCGAGCTGAGTCCCGCTGCCTCGGTCTGCGTTGTCAGGGAACCACTGGCCCGCTGTGGTGGGGACCGGTCCAGCGTGGCAGCCACGGCAGCCACCTGGGTGCCGTCGGTCTGGGATGGAGGGTTCAGATCCTTTGTCTCAGGCTCAGGAACAGCGGGACGGGCCGAGGCTTCATCCATCAGGGCGGCGAAACGGTTGGAGAGGCTCAAACCTTCCCAGCTTTTTCCCACAGACCACTGCGTCAGCCCAGGAGGATCGGTTGTTAGGGGTAGAGCAGGATGAAGGTCGGGGACAAGAAAGAGGGTCCCATACAACAGTGTCCTGGAGTGTAGTGACGGAGGTAATGTTCTGCGATTGTTTAAAGGCTATGTCCATGACTTGTGAGAGGAGGATGTCTTTCTGTCTGAGTCCATCTGAAAGCTGTTTGATGTCCTCCTTTAAGTCCGCAATAGTTTTATTTGTTTTCAGGCGGTAATTTGTTCCTCGGTGTGCATGGCAGCTAAAAACAAGCAGGCTAGCAAGTAAATGCACTTACTGTTTTATAAAAAAATTATCTAAGGATGTTTTTTATATTCAAGAAAATAGCTGGTGTTACACAGTTAGCTGGAAATGAATCGATATCCAATCAGATTTAATTGAAATCAAATCAAAATAGGCTGGAAATTAGTGACCATACCCAGCCACAGTGCATATGTTCTGTATTTATGAAACAGAATACATTGACTCCTTAAATATGTTGTATTTTCTTTATGTTTGCTCAAACTCTCCGGCCCCTTATTTCCCCTCAGATTCATGAACTAGCCCGGATCTAAAGGATGCACCTTCCTCTCTGAGCCTCCTCTCACCATCCACCACCAACATGCCCCGCCCATTTTCCAAGAGATCTGATTGGGCAGGATGTGGAGCTTTTATACTCGCTGATCTCTGATCCAGAACAGAACCTGATCCGGAGCAGGCTAGCTGTTCGGCCTAAGTTACCATGGTGATTTACCCGGTGAGAAGTGAACCAGCTTCGTAGAAACCCCCGAAGTTTGCTCCATAAGAGAAAATCCAGCTTAGTCGTACAGGCCTCAGATCATCTCAGAGACGGTGAAGATTCAGATGACAGATTCTTCTTACCGGATATTTTGGAGCTGGCTTTGTTCCGACTCGACTCGTCTTCCTGCTGATCCTCAACATCCTCCTCAGACATCGCAGAGCTGTCCATCGCTTCCACGTCCGTCATGTCTGCCGTCGTCACTTAAACCTGAAGGAAGAACAAGTTTACATCCTGTCAGGTCTTCATACAAATATGTGAACAGATGTCACAGAAACCAGCCATAGAGGAGCATTATTTTTCTTCTTTTCACACACACATACAACTTTCTGCTCACTGGTTGATCTTTGGCTGCTCCTGATTGGACGTTACCGTCAATCTAAGCTCTCTGATTGGTGGAAAGTCTGACAGGATGTGGCTTCATCATCATGTCCAGGTCTAAATAGAGATAAAACTACATTTAGTGGCTGGATTGTAAACCATCAGGTGGAGGAAACAGGAAGAAACTCGTGGCTTCTCTTTCTGGAACAGTTCAGTTCTTAAACCACAGCAAAGATAAGAAACTTTATTAAACTTAAGCTAGATTTTTTTCTTTTTCCCCTAATCCAGTTTTCATTTTTTATGTGAATCCAGTTTTTCCTTCAGTCAAATGTGGCTTCACTGTTTTTATACTAAACTGAATAAAATGTTAAAAGCCAGTTTTAAAGCAACTTGTAGGTTGTTTTGGAGACTGAACATGAGGAAACAAACACCTTGGAGGTGTTCGGAGGCCCGCAGTAATGTAGTCAGACCAACCCTGAGTTATAGAAGTGTTATTGTCACAGTACTGATTAACACCAGGAAATCTAACCATCGTTAACCAGATTTTCTCATAAAAACGACAGAATTAGAGACGAAGTCGGACAGCTCAGATCAGAGATGCGTTCACTGTGCAGTGGAAATTTCTGCTTCTTCATGTAAATAAAAGCATATGATCAGATTGTTATTCTTCTATCGTCTCCTGTTAGTGACGTTACTCCGTCGCCATAAACGTGCACGCAGATTGGCGCGCGGAAACTTGGTGTTAAGCTTAAAAACTGTTAGCCGGTAAGTTAGCCAGCCTAAGTTCCAGACTGAAACGTTAACTCCCGGTTCTGCTCCACCGCGGCACCCGGTGGGTTAGTTAACGGGCGTAACCGGTCAGCAGCTGAACTAAAACCAACCAGACGTTAACGTTTAATGAAGCTCTGCGGTCGGCTAGCACCTGCTAGCGCTGACGTTAGCCATAGCAATGTTCCGCTGCCCGTTAACCAGCGACATGTGTGACCAGAAGTGGACGCGGCAGCCGGGGCGTACAGATGGCTGAACAGCCAGAACGGAGACGGCCCACGGTACCGGAGAGCCAACCCACACTTTACCTGGATACGAAGGTTCGACTGAACCGAGGCGCGGATCATCTGTCACTTTCTTGTTTTTAATTTCATGATGGCGGTTTCTCAGATGGGCGGGGACTACTCGCGTCTGCTCCACTGATTGGACAAAGCATAGTGACGTAGCCTTGCGCTTTTTAGTGGCGGATCAAACCCTTTAACTCATTACCGCCCCCTGCTGTTGTTATGGTTACACAGCAGGACAGAGAAGAAGGGTAGCCCTGAGGACAGCATGAGATAGTCATGTTTTTAAACACACCTTTTTAACCAGACTTTTATTCTAATTGATATTTATTTCCAACTTAATTTAGCTTTTTAAAGTGTTAAAGAATTTTATTTTACTTTTAGTTGTGTTTTATACTTTTTAAATGTTCAAGTTTATGTTTTTTTTTTTTTTTTTTTTTTTTCATTTATATTTTCCTATTTCATGACAGATGCTTGGCGCTATCTAAATCCAGACACTCAAATGTTCACTTGGTTTAAACCAGACGGAACAGTTAAAACTAGATTAGACTACTGGCTTATCTCCAACACTAAACCTGACTCCGAAATAAAATGTATAATCTCAGCTGCACCACTAACTGATCACTGTCTGATTAGAATTAATGTTACACCATCAAATATGAGCCAAAAAATGAAAGGATATTGGAAATTCAACTCAAATCTCCTCAATCATGATCCTTATTGTCAAGAAATAAAAAGAACTATTAAAGACATAAATAGTGACTCATCACTCACAAGTTTTAGAGTCAAATGGGAATATTTAAAGTACAAAATACGTCAAATCTCCATCTCGTTCAGCAAGGTTTTAAGTAGGAACCCCAAACAAAATGAAATGCAAATTACTAAAGAAATCTGCAACATTTGCAATAAAACTTTATTAAATGAGGATGATAAACAAAGACTGACCGCTCTGCATTCTTCGCTGGACAGCATTTATACTAATAAAGCTAAAGGAGCTTTTATCCGTTCTCGGGCAAAATGGATAGAAGAAGGAGAAAAGAGCACGGCATACTTCTGTTGTCTAGAAAAAAGAAGACAGGAACGCGATAAAAACGTTAATAATTGATGACCAAGAATGCAGTGACCCAGCAAAGATCTCCAAAGCTATTTTCTAGTTTTATAGTCGATTATATTCCTCTTCCTATTCACAGGTTGCTACTGAAATTTTTTTGAATCAATCAAGGAACAGATCCCTAAGATTGATGAATGTTTTAAAAATATTTGTGATGCTGAAATTAAACTGGAAGAAGTGGAGAAAGCCCTGAATTGCCTTAAACTCGATAAATCCCCAGGCTCAGATGGTATAACGAGTAACTTTTACAAACATTTCTGGGATGACCTAAGTGATCTTTCATTAAATATGCTAAAAGAAATATGTAATACATTCATTTTACCAACTACAATGAAGCAAGGAGTCATCACCCTAATTCCCAAGCCTGGTAAAAACTGACAATCTCCGACCCATAACTCTCCTTAATAACGATTACAAACTGCTGACTCATATTTTTGCAAACAGACTTAGATTGGGGATTGAGGACATAGTTTCAGACTAACAGACTTAGATTGGGGATTGAGGACATAGTTTCAGACTAACAGACTTAGATTGGGGATTGAGGACATAGTTTCAGACTAACAGACTTAGATTGGGGATTGAGGACATAGTTTCAGACACTCATTCGGGTTTCATCAGGGGACGTTCAATACATAATAACATACGACTTGTACTAGATTTACTTGACTACAACTACCTAAAAGAAGACGAGAGTTTCATCCTTTTTTTGGACTTTTTTAAAGCTTTTGATTCGATTGAACACAATTTTATGTTTCATACACTAGAGCTATTAGGTTTTGGAGAACAATTTATAAACATAGTTAGATTAATTTATAAAGATACAAACAGTACAGTTCTTCTACAGCAGGGTACGTCACCTAGATTCCCTATTCAGAAAGGGATTAAACAAGGATGTCCTATTTCCCCGTTATTATTTATTATTGCTGCTGAGATGCTATCTATCCTTATAAAAAAATCAGATTTTGAAAAACTAACTTTACTTGATAAACAACTGACTATAAGCCAACTTGCAGATGAAACAGCCATATTTATGAAAAATAGCAGTCAACTTCCAAAAATCCTTGGGACTATAGATCTCTTCTCAAGCGCGTCTGGCCTAAAATTGAACCTTAATAAATGTGAACTTCTACCTATTCATGATTGCAATTTATCAACCATTCATTCCATCCCGGTGAAAACAACAATTAAGAATTTAGGTATACAAATTACTAAAAATATGGATTTACTAGCCAAACTTAGTATGTGGGGAAACCTGGAAAAATGTAAAGCCCATCTCAACTCTTGGTCTCAGAGGGAATTATCTATTATTGGTCAAACACTACTTACAAAAACTGAAACCATTTCTCGTTTCATTTACCAGCTCAATCACTAGCAGTTCCTAAAGAAGCAATTAAAGCGATAAACCAAGCAAACTTTAACTTCATCTGGAAAGGTAAAACACACTACTTAAAAAAGAGTATAATGGTCCAAAAATATGAAGAAGGTGGCATCAAGGCAATTGACTTTGAATGTATTAATGGCACTATCAAAATTAACTGGCTAAAACAATTTCTAAGGCAACCAAAACAAATTTGGTATCACATTCCCAATGAAATCTTTATGAAACTAGGCGACATTAATTTTCTCCTTAGCTGTGATTATGACCCAAAAAGACTCCCATACAAACTCCTCGTTTCATCAACAAACTCTTTAAACTTTACTGGAAAATGATTTACAAACATAATTTTAGTCCCCACAATATCCCAACATGGAACTGCAGATATATTCTATATAACCGCAAATCTCTGTTTATGCAAAACTGGTTAGAAAAAGGCATTTGGTCTATCTTACATCTGCTGGACTGTAATGGTAACTTGCTCTCATTTGAGGATTTTAGTGCTAAATTTAAGATCTCAGACAAATCTCAGTACAAAACGGTTTTTATCGCTATACCTAAACAGACCCTTCTATTGACATCTCAATTGTACAAAATTGGAGCTGCTCCAAATTTTCCTTCGCTTTTGGTGCAGGGAAAGAACTTGTTTGATTCTAAATTAAATAACCTCACTATTAGACATATTTTTAACAAAGAACTCTTTCCATTCTCCACATCTCATGATTTACTCTCTAAGTTCTTTTCCAAAAGAGATATAGAATATCTGAGATCCTTTTTCTTTAATGCTCCCGTTGCTCCAAGAGCCAAGGAAATTCATTTTAAATTCCTCAGTGGAATTTATCCTTCATGTGATTTTCTTTATAGCCGTTCTGGTTTTGACTGTAATAATTGTTTATTCTGTTTCAATCACACTGAAACCACAGATCACATGTTCTGTGAATGTATCTTCACCAGTGCCTTTTGGGCAGACTTATTTCATTGGTTATCTAAATTTCTGCCTGTTCCTGTTCTAAAAAGAGAAAATGTTTTATTTGGATTCATGGTTAAAAATAACTGTCACAATATGTTGATCAACTCCATAGTAATACTTGGAAAGTTTTTCATACACAAGAACAGGTTTATGAAATCCATACCCACATTCTTTACTTTTCACAAAGAGTTAAACCAGTATTTCTATTCTCTAAGTCACAAGCGCTGAGTCTTAGAAGCGCTACGTATATTTAAAAATCCCTAGCCCCCCTCCCTTTTTATTTTTTATTTTTTTGTATGTATTTACTTATTTATTTTTTCTTTTCTTTTCAAATCTATCTCTATCTCTTGTTTTTGCGCATCCCTTATGCGCCTGTTGCATTTGTATTTGACGTTGTCTGCCAGCATGTTGAACATTTATTCTGTTCTGATTGTATTCAACACACTTTGAAATAAAGTTTTAGTCTGGATTTTTTTTTCTGTAACATACTTTGAGCTAAAAAAATGTATAAAATGTGCTAATACAACAATATTTAATAAGTGAATAAATATGACAAAAATGCAATCAAAATATGTTTTTAAATGTCCAAATTTATTTGTTCACTTATTTCTGCTTATATATTTTTTTATTTGTGTGGTTTTAAGATAAAAACGTAGAGTATGACAGAAAGCTTCTCCACGAGGGTTCAGACTGGGATGAGGAATAAATATGACCAAATATTCACTTGAAGCTCCTTAGAACTGGACCGACTCTGGTTCTGGTTCAGATTCTAGGTTTATATGTATGTTTCAGTTAATCTCTGCAGCTGCTTCCTGTTTTACTGGAGAGACAGAAAGACGTGAGGGATTCTGGCCTGCAGGCTTTTCTCTGGACTTTGCAAACATTTTGAATCTGGAACAGAAGGTCTGACGTCTTCATCTCGTTAATGTTCACACAAACTGCTGCAGCATCTCCAAGAGACCACCAGACCAGTTCTGAGACCTTCAGACAGCAGACCAGTTGTGGGACCTGGTCAGTTCTCAGACATCTGAGACCATCTGATAAGACTCTGCAGCAGGTCCAGGAAACAGCCAGATGTATAGGATGTTGCAGCTCTGATCAGGTTCAGGGTCCAGAATAAGGTACAAACAACATGAGTCTGTTTTCAGTAAGACCAGATCCTGAAGCAGGGACCCTAATGGACAGAAGACCAGATTCTCAAGCAGGGATCCTGATGGAGGGAAGACCAGATCAAGAAGCAGTGATCTTTCAGTAAACGGACACATGGTGGTGCTCTGGGAGCAGCCAGCTGATTTAAGAAACTGGAGCAGCCTTTTAAGTTTCCTAAAGTTTGCTTCAGAAGCTGTTGTTGCCTAGCAACAGCAACCACTATGGGGGGTGATTAATGCCCTCATCACTGAGCTGGACTAGACAAGCCAGACTCCGTACAGATTACACCATCAGCAATAACGAATTCAAAACCTAGTTCTGGACCGTCAGAGCTCCACCCTCTGAAATCAAAAACAATATGCATAAAATGAATGAATGAACGAACGAACGAACGAATAAATAAATAAATATAGACCTCAGGAAATGAGATGTCAACCAATCAGATCTGCATGTCAGGTCTGTCTGAGCTGAGAATTCATGGGCTTCATCGTCTGTATTCTTCATTCTACATATAAAATCACTCACTAAACAGGATCCATGTCAGCAGGAACAAACACAGAACCAAAGTATTCAGCTTTATTTAAAACAAAATTTGGAGAAATCAGAGACGCAAAAGGAACAAAGAATAAAAGCCTGAAAGGGTGACGAGGATCTGATGCCAGACCACAGAGATGAATCCGCTCTGACCGACTTCTCCGTGAATGAAACATTCGGCCAAATAGAAGGTGACACTACAGATGTTCAAAATGTTCCCCCAAAGAAAAACAGCTCTTTACAGAGGTTGAGTTATAAACTTTAGATTGATATTTAAATGAAAACATCTCCTCTGGATCATAAACAGCTGCTCCTCAGAATAAATAAATCACTAAATGGAGATAATCCAGCATCTGAGTAAAAGCTGCTGTAGTACCTGGTTAAGGAGAACAAGTGCAACTTTAAACACAACGAGACTAACTTTAAACACAACGAGACTAACTTTAAACACAACCAGAGTAACTACAAAACACAACCAGAGCAACTTTAAATGCAACCAGAGCCACTATAAACACAACCAGAGCAAATTTAAATGCAACCAGAGCCACTACAAACACAACCAAAGCAACTTTAAACACAACCAGAGTAACTACAAAACACAACCAGAGCAACTATAAACACAACCAGAGCAACTACAAAACACAACCAGAGCAACTTTAAATGCAACCAGAGCCACTATAAACACAACCAGAGCAACTTTAAACACAACCAGAGTAACTACAAAACACAACCAGAGCAACTATAAACACAACCAGAGCAACTATAAACACAACCAGAGCAACTACAAAACACAACCAGAGCAACTTTAAATGCAACCAGAGCCACTATAAACACAACCAGAGCAACTTTAAACACAACCAGAGTAACTACAAAACACAACCAGAGCAACTACAAAACACAATCAGAGCAACTATAAACACAACCAGAGTAACTACAAAACACAACCAGAGCAACTTTAAATGCAACCAGAGCCACTATAAACACAACCAGAGCAACTTTAAACACAACCAGAGTAACTACAAAACACAACCAGAGCAACTATAAACACAACCAGAGCAACTACAAAACACAACCAGAGCAACTTTAAATGCAACCAGAGCCACTATTAACACAACCAGAGCAACTTTAAACACAACCAGAGTAACTACAAAACACAACCAGAGCAACTACAAAACACAATCAGAGCAACTATAAACACAACCAGAGTAACTACAAAACACAACCAGAGCAACTACAAAAACAACCAGAGCAACTACAAAACACAACCAGAGCAACTATAAACACAACCAGAGCAACTTTAAATGCAACCAGAGCCACTATAAACACAACCAGAGCAACTTTAAACACAACCAGAGTAACTACAAAACACAACCAGAGCAACTATAAACACAACCAGAGCAACTTTAAATGCAACCAGAGCCACTATAAACACAACCAGAGCAACTTTAAACACAACCAGAGTAACTACAAAACACAACCAGAGCAACTATAAACACAACCAGAGCAACTATAAACACAACCAGAGCAACTACAAAACACAACCAGAGCAACTTTAAATGCAACCAGAGCCACTATAAACACAACCAGAGCAACTTTAAACACAACCAGAGTAACTACAAAACACAACCAGAGCAACTACAAAACACAATCAGAGCAACTATAAACACAACCAGAGTAACTACAAAACACAACCAGAGCAACTTTAAATGCAACCAGAGCCACTATAAACACAACCAGAGCAACTTTAAACACAACCAGAGTAACTACAAAACACAACCAGAGCAACTATAAACACAACCAGAGCAACTACAAAACACAACCAGAGCAACTTTAAATGCAACCAGAGCCACTATTAACACAACCAGAGCAACTTTAAACACAACCAGAGTAACTACAAAACACAACCAGAGCAACTACAAAACACAATCAGAGCAACTATAAACACAACCAGAGTAACTACAAAACACAACCAGAGCAACTACAAAAACAACCAGAGCAACTACAAAACACAACCAGAGCAACTATAAACACAACCAGAGCAACTTTAAATGCAACCAGAGCCACTATAAACACAACCAGAGCAACTTTAAACACAACCAGAGTAACTACAAAACACAACCAGAGCAACTATAAACACAACCAGAGCAACTATAAACACAACCAGAGCAACTACAAAACACAACCCGAGCAACTATAAACACAACCAGAGCAACTACAAAACACAACCTGAGCAACTATAAACACAACCAGAGCAACTTTAAATGCAACCAGAGCCACTATAAACACAACCAGAGCAACTTTAAATGCAACCAGAGCCACTATAAACACAACCAGAGCAAATTTAAATGCAACCAGAGCAACTATAAACACAACTAGAGCAACTATAAACACAACCAGAGTAACTACAAAACACAACCAGAGCAACTATAAACACAACCAGAGTAACTACAAAACACAACCAGAGCAACTATAAACACAACCAGAGCAACTATAAACACAACCAGAGCAACTACAAAACACAACCAGAGCAACTTTAAATGCAACCAGAGCCACTATAAACACAACCAGAGCAACTTTAAACACAACCAGAGTAACTACAAAACACAACCAGAGCAACTACAAACACAACCAGAGCAACTACAAAACACAACCAGAGCAACTATAAACACAACCAGAGCAACTACAAAACACAACCAGAGCAACTATAAACACAACCAGAGCAACTACAAAACACAACCCGAGCAACTATAAACACAACCAGAGCAACTACAAAACACAACCTGAGCAACTATAAACACAACCAGAGCAACTCTAAACACAACAAGAGCAACTTTAAATTCAACCAGAGCCACTATAAACACAACCAGAGCAACTTTAAACACAACCAGAGCAAATTTAAATGCAACCAGAGCCACTATAAACACAACCAGAGCAACTTTAAACACAACCAGAGTAACTACAAAACACAACCAGAGCAACTATAAACACAACCAGAGCAACTATAAACACAACCAGAGCAACTACAAAACACAATCAGAGCAACTATAAACACAACCAGAGTAACTACAAAACACAACCAGAGCAACTACAAACACAACCAGAGCAACTACAAAACACAACCAGAGCAACAATAAACACAACCAGAGCAACTACAAAACACAACCCGAGCAACTCTAAACACAACCAGAGCAACTATAAACACAACCAGAGCAACGACAAAACACAACCCGAGCAACTATAAACACAACCAGAGCAACTCTAAACACAACCAGAGCAACTCTAAACACAACCAGAGCAATTATAAATACAACCAGAGTGACTATAAACACATCAAGAGCAACTATAAACACAACCAGAGCAATTATAAACACAACCAGAGCAATTATAAACACAACCAGAGCAACTTTAAACACAACCAGAGCAATTATAAACACAACCAGAGCGACTACAAAACACAACCATAGCAACTATAAACACAACCAGAGCAACTATAAACACAACCTGAGCAATTATAAACACAACCAGAGCAATTATAAACACAACCAGAGCAACTTTAAACACAACCTGAGCAATTATAAACACAACCAGAGCAATTATAAACACAACCAGAGCAATTATAAACACAACCAGAGCAACTATAAACACAACCTGAGCAATTATAAACACAACCAGAGCAATTATAAACACAACCAGAGCAACTTTAAACACAACCAGAGCAATTATAAACAACCAGAGCGACTACAAAACACAACCATAGCAACTATAAACACAACCATAGCAACTATAAACACAACCAGAGCAACTATAATCACAACCAGAGCAATTATAAACACAACCAGAGCAATTATAAACACAACCAGAGCAACTTTAAACACAACCAGAGCAATTATAAACAACCAGAGCGACTACAAAACACAACCATAGCAACTATAAACACAACCAGAGCAACTATAAACACAACCTGAGCAATTATAAACACAACCAGAGCAATTATAAACACAACCAGAGCAATTATAAACACAACCAGAGCGACTTTAAACACAACTAGAGCAACTATAAACAGACACTGGAAAACTAAAACATGCATTTATGTAATTGAACTATGGTGCTGCTCACTTGTTTGATGAATGTTCAGCACTAAACACTGTAGAAAGCTCAGAAGAGTCCACATACCATAATAGGGCCCCTTTAAAACCACAACCATGAACACAATCAGAAGATTTGCCCATGATTAACTTTATGGTGCATTTAAGGAATATCTTATAAATCTATACTCACTCACAGCTATTTAAGTCAGTAAAATATCCTCCTTTGTTTTAATTGATAAAAATAGTCCTCGTTTGGTGAACATCAGATGTATATAAAAATTGCCACGGCCATGCTGAATGATGTACCAGCTTTCAGTACAACAGACTGAGCTCAAATCTTTGACTTGTATGAAATTGCAGCTGAAAACTCTCCTGACAGGAAGCTGATCCAGTTCCCAGGAAGCGGGTCATGATGTTTTATTTAACCTTTATTTAAGCAGGTAAAAAATGTTTGAGAACCAGTTCTCATTTGCAAACATGACCTGGCCAAGAGGTCCCAGCAGGAATAAATAACGTACATTCATACAAACATACAACTGTGCATACACAAGAACCACAATACAACAATAGAAAAAATACACCTAACAACGCAGAGCTAGTACAAATATATAAAAATGAAAGGGGGAAGGGAGTAGGTTTCAGTATATGGGCCAGATCTATGTGAAAAGATAAGCATAAGTGAGAGTCAGCATCGTCAGCAGGAACAAGTGTTGACAATAATCTGTTGAAGTCTCTGTCTAAACAAAGAAACAGATATCAGAGATGGAAGTTTAAGAGTGTTCTGCAGTGTGTTCCAGTCATTTGCAGCAGAAAAGTGGAAGGCGTTACGGCCGAAAACAGTGGAAGTTTTGGGAGTAATGAGCTTAATAAATTCGGTTGACCTGGTGTGATGAGTGCTCAGAGCGAAGTGGAGGAGAGATGACAGATAGAAGGTGTCTTGTATAAGACTGACTTGTAAATAAAAAGAAACCAATGATGGAGTCGCCGGGTGTGAAGGGAGGGCCAGCCCACCAGTTTATAGAGATCACAGTGGTGGGTGTGGAAAGGGGCGTTTGTGGCAAAGCGTATGGCTGAGTGGTAGAGAGTGTCTAATTTTTTAAGGGCTGTGCTTGTTGCCATTTTATAAATGATGTAGCCATAGTCAAGAATTGGAAGTAAAGTCAATTTGACTAAAGTGCATTTGGTTGCGTGGGTGAAAGAGGCTTTATTACGGTAAAGAATCTAATCTTTTATTTTGGCTTAAAGATTATTGATGTGGGTGATGAATGACAGAGATGAATCCAGCCAGATGCTCAGATATTTATAGGAATTGACATATTCCAAAGCCGTGCCATCTAAACAGGTGAGTATTGGTAGGGTGTCAGCGCCAGTTTTCCGACTAAAAAGGATGCACTTTGTTTTACTGGAGTTGAGGCGAAGGTGGAGGTTGTGGAAGGACTGCTCTACTGAAGTGAGGCTGAGTTGATGAACAGCTGCTGCAGCTTGTGGAGAGGGGCCAACTGAATACAAAATGGTGTCATCGGCGTACAGGTGAATCCGGGAGCTGCCAGCAGCTTTATCTATGTCATTGATGTAAATGGAGAAAAGGGTGGGGCCCAAAATAGACCCTTGAGGCACACCTTTGGAAATAATGAGTGGTTCTGACATGATATTTTCTGCTTTCACCAACTGGGCACGGTCAGAAAGGAAGCTGGAGAACCAGTCACAGCAGGAGATGGACAGACCAGTATTGGAGAGCCTTCGTAGAAGGATCTTATGGTCAACTGAATCAAAGGCCTTGGCAAGGTCGATAAAGGTGGCTAAGCAGACCTGCTTAGAGTCTAGCGCTGTGATGACGTCATCCAGGACCTTCGCGGTGGCTGTTATACATCCATGGCCAGGCCGAAAGCCAGACTGCAGATCAGACAGAATGTGGTTTGAGTCAAGGAAGCAGTTTAGTTGTTTGAGCACTAGCTTCTCCAGGACCTTGGCTAAACACGGAAGTATTGAGATGAGTCGGTAGCAGTTTGGATCAGTGCCAGAGCCACCTTTGAAGAGTGGAAAAACCATGGCTGATTTCCAGTCAGAGGGGAGGATAGAGTACTGTGAGGACCTATTAAACAGACTTGTGACAGGTGCTGCAATAATGTGAGCGGCTGCTTTCAGGAACATGGGATGAAGACCATCAAGGCCAGCAGATTTGTTTGGATCCAGCTTAGTGAGCTCATCCTGCACTTCTGAGATGGAGAGAGGTGTGAAGGAGAAAGGTGTGTTGTTCAATGGAGAAGGCTGAGAATCTAATGAGGCTGAGGCGGCCTCACTTGCTGAAGCCAAGTCTGGACCTGAGACAGGGGAAACTTGGGTTGCATTGACAAAGCGATGGTTGAGGAGTGAAGCCATACAAGCCTTATCAGTAATAACAATGTCATTGAATATCATAGAGATTGGTAGCTGAGGGGAGGCAAGTTTATTCTCCATGATCTTGACGGTTTTCCAGAACTTCCTCGCATCAGAACCGCAGGTGGAAAATTTCTCCTTAAAATGGGAGATTTTAGCGTTCCTGATGGCCTGTGTTGTTTTATTCCTGAATTGCCGAAAGGCAAGCCAGTCAGCCGGAGATTGTGTGGAGCAGGCTTTCCGCCAAAGGGTGTTCTTATGATGGACAAGCTCAGCCAAGTCATGGGAAAACCAGTGGCTATAACGATTCTTGATTCTACATTTTCTCAAAGGAGCATGTTTATTGACAATTAGACTGAATGTATTTTTGAAAAAGCACCATGCCACATCCAGGGAGGGAGCAGAGCCAACTCTAGGTCACCGCCTCAACATCCTGAAGAAAGGCTTGCATATTAAGATTCTTGAGAGAGCCCTTGGTTACAATGACTGGGGGTCTTTTAACTGAACAGCCAATGCGTACACAGGCAATAGCACAGTGATCGCATATTTGGCTGAAAACACCAGACTGATAGTTAGATGGGGTGTTGGTGAGAATGAGGTCAATCAGCGTAGAAGATGAGGGAGATTTTAAATTTGGTCTGGTGGGCTCAGATGTAGGACGTGTGCTGTTCGAATCACAGAGAGAAGAAGAAGCAGCTGTCAACACTGCAGATTTCACCACATCACCTCCTCATGTCCCGTTTATCCTGCCAAGATGTGGCTTGTCCAGTTTCATAACAGCAGCCTTTTATTCTCTGACATGAACTCTTCCTCCTCCTCTGTGTCACTCTTTACCCCTCATACCCTCCTCCTCTTTAAAGCACCGTGCAGAGCCGAGTGAGCAGAAGCTGGAGTATCAGCTGAGAGCAGTAGCTTGTTTCTCATGTAATTGATGGAGGATCTGAGGGAACGAGGACCATCCAGGTCTTCCTTTACAACAGGTAAGACCAGGTTCTGTCCGTCCTGTCACATGACTGGCAGATCGAACTCAGTTCAGGGACAACCAGACTTATTTCCAATCTCTTTAAAAACAGACACGAGGCTTTAAAACCTGACTGATGTGTCAGACACTTCTTCAGTTTTCTTTACAAACCACTAAAACTTTGTCTGATCGAGAACTTGGAGTGTTTTTAGCTTTACATCTGTGAGCAGAGGTTTGTTTGGTTTCACATCATATCTGAGCTTCACCAGACCTGACAGGGTTGCCAGATCCAGGGACAGAAACAGGAAAACGCTTTATTCCTACAGGCAAGAAGCACCTGCGTTGACAGAATAACAACCTCTAGTGGCTGTTGGAGGAAGTGCATGTGAAGAATGTAGAATGTAGTGAGTGTTTGTGGGTATGGCACAGGGGAGGGTGTGAGTGTGGGGTTATATGGGGTGCAGATTACAGTAGGTGAGGGGTGGGGGAAGGGGGTCGATGGCATCCTGGTTCCCGGGGTGTGCGGCTGGAACATCGGGGTGTGTGCTGGCCTACGCTGGGTGGTTGTCTGGGGGGGCCTGGTCCTCCTAGGCATGGTGCGAGCCCTCTGCCTTTGGGGCGGCAGCCTCTGGGCTCCTGGGGCCCTTCGCTTGGGCTGCCCTGGTCTGCCTCTGGCCTCCGTGGAGGCGTGGTCGCATTTGCACGATCTCACTCACCACCCTTCATCACTGATCACTCCTCTTCCTCATTCTCTGCATGCTGACACAATCACTGAGTTGTCCAGTGGGTTTATTTACTAAGACATAATTCTTCTTTTTATTTTTCCTGTGAGTTAGTATCTGGTCGCTGTTATGTCTTTTTGATTTGGTTATTATTTAAAAACTCTTAATGACTAGTTTTTTTCTGTGTGTATGTTTTTGCTTTTGTAAAAGTTGTAGGAAATTTTCTGGTGTGTTCATGTACAGGTGTAACAGTTTGTTGTCTGGTGATGGTGTGGACTGAAGGGTCGTTTCCTTCTGTCTGTGATCTTTTTGTCTCCTTTCTTCTTTCCCTTTTACATCTTTTTGCTATTTTCCATCTTTTTCTGTCCCCTCCGGTCAGGTCCAGCAAGATCACATAGATTCCGTGATTCAAAGTAAATAAATAAATCAGATTATCAAGAGGAGCCTTACCCATAGGCCTCCCCTTGGCAGAGCAAATTTGTTCAGCACGATACAGCAACCAGATTATCATTTTGCTGCTATGATGCTGGACAGGACAATTAAATAAATAAATAAATAAATAAATAAACTGCTACCAGTCTCAGATGTATGTACATATTTATACATTAAAACAAACGACTACATTACCGCCATCATTACTGGCATCTAGCAGCTTTTCTCCACAACCATCTACTGTGAGCGGCAGCGTCTCGCCGAAGACCCGACTGGAAGGGATTCTGGGATTCGAACTTCCATCTCCTGCATGATAGACGGATGTTTTACAGATTGATATCTGTCCGTACGATCCGACTCCTCTGGCGTTTCTTCCTTCTGATGACAGTGTCTCCACCTGCTGCCACTATTCTGTCGTTCTGACACCAGTAACGTCCACGCCGTGTCCACCAGTTACACATTTTTACCTTTTCCAACGTGGTCCATCAGGATCTCTGTCTCACACCCTGAAAAATTCCACTTCTTCCCTCTTTTTCCCTCCCGAGCCACCATGGAAATGATGTGATGAATATGAATTGCAGGCGTCCACCTGACCATTTATAGCCACCATGTGGGCGGGGCAAGGTGTTCCCTCACCTGCACCCGCTTTAGAGTTGATTCTGATTGCTGACCTCGACTCTGGACGTTGTGAGGTGGTGGAGGGAATACTTCAAAGACCTTCTCAATCCCACCAACACGTCTTTCAATGAGGAAGCAGAGTCTGGGGTAGCTGGTGCTGGCTCTCCTATCTCTGGGGCTGAGGTTGCTGAGGTGGTTAAAAAGCTCCTCGGTGGCAAGGCCCCGGGGGTGGATGAGGTCCGCCCAGAGTTCCTTAAGGTTCTGGATGCTGAGGGTGACACGCCTCTGCAGCATCGCGTGGACATCGGGGGCAGTTCCACTGGACTGGCAGACTGGGGTGGTGGTCCCCCTCTTCAGAAAGGGGGATCAGAGGGTGTGCTCCAACTACAGGGGGATCACATTCCTCAGCCTCCCCGGTAAGGTCTATTCAGGGGTTCTGGAGAGGAGGGTCCGTCAGATAGTTGAACCTTGGATTGAGGAGGAGCAGTGTGGTTTTCATCCCTGTCATGGAACAGTGGACCAGCTCTACACCCTCTTCAGGGTCTTGGAAGGGGCATGGGAGTTCACTCAACTAGGTGCTTTGTGGACTTGGAGAAGGCCTTCGACTGTGTCCCCCGGGGACTCCTGTGGGGGGTACTCAGGGAGTATGTTGTGCCGGACCCACCTGTATGAGCAGTCTGGTCCCTGTACAACCGGTGTCAGAGCTTGGTCCACATTGCCGGCAGTAAATCAGAATTGTTTCCAGTGCGGGTTGGACTCCGCCAAGGCTGCCCTTTGTCAACGATTCTGTTCATAACTTTTATGGACAGAATTTCTAGGCACAGCTGAGGTGTTGAGGGGATCCGGTTTGGTGGTCTCAGGATTGGGTCTCTGCTCTTTGCAGATGATATGGTTCTGTTGGCTTCATCGGGCCGTGATCTTCAGCTCTTACTGGAGCGATTCGCAGCCAAGTGCAAAGCGGCTGGGATGAGAATCAGCACCTCCAAGTCCGAGACCATGGTCCTCAGCCGGAAAAGGGTGGAGTGCTCTCTCTGGGTCTGCAATAGGGTCCTGCCCCAAGTGGAGGAGTTCACGTATCTCGGGGTCTTGTTCACGAGTGAGGGAAGGATAGAGCGGGAGATGGACAGGCAGATCGGTCTGCAGGGATGCAGACTCTGCATCGGTCTGTCGTGGTGAAGAAGGAGCTGAGCCAAAAGGCAAAGCTCTTTATTTACCGGTCGATCTACGTTCTTACCCTCACCTATGGTCACGAACTGTGGGTAGTGATCATAGGTGAGGGTAGGAACGTAGGTTGTTAATACAAGCGGCCAAAATGAGTTTTCTCTGCAGGGTGGCCGGGCTCTCCCTTAGAGATAGGGTGAGAAGCTCGTTGATCCGGGAGGGGCTCAGAGTAGAGTCGCTGCTCTTCCACATCGAGAGGAGCCAGATGAGGTGGATCGGGCATCTGGTCAGGATGCCTCCTGGACGCCTCCCTGGTGAGGTGTTCCAGGCACGTCCCACCGGAAAGAGGCCCCGGGGAACACCCAGGACACGCTGGATGGACTACATCTCTTGGCTGACCTGGGAACGCCTCGGGATCCCTTTGGATGAGCTGGTGAATGTGGCCGGGGAGAGCGAAGTCTGGGTTTCCATGCTTAGGCAGCTGCCCCGCGACCTGACTCTGGATAAGCGGCAGAAAATGGATGGATGGATGGATGGATGATCAGGTTTTAACTGAATCAGGTTTTATCTGGATCAGGATTGAACTGGATCTAGTTTTAACTGGATCGGGTTTTAACTGGATCGGGTTTTAACTGGAACTAGTTTTAACTGGATCAACAAATGCATGTGGACTCACTCATGTCAGAAATAAACCCCCTAGAATGTGTCTAAAGGATGGCGGCACAAAGACATCTATGTGCATCCATCATGTTGTTACTAATGCTCCAGAGCTATGTAATAAGATAGAGTCTGTTCCCATCGGCAATAGCGACCATAACCTGATCATAGTCGCGATCATCATAGATCATCAAACTGTTAATTAATGATTTATGATGTGAAAGAAATCTGTTGGTCAGAAGTGTTGGCAGCAAATAATCCAGACTGTTTCCTGCTGAAAGTTTAATAATTTATTTTTGCCTCTGGTGGAGAAACGTGCACCATTAAGGAAGTTAACAGTCAGGAATGCCGTAACACCCTGGTTAGACACAGAAATAAACGAAGCTATGAAAATGAGAGATTGGTGTGAACTAAGTAACACGGTATTATCTCTAATGTTACTAAAGATCTTTGGTCACACACCTGACGCAGTGACGCAATGCTTGTTTTATCTCTGTTCAGTAAAGCTTCTCGTTAACAGCAAACAGCTGTCCCACGTTATTGGTTCAAGTAAGAACATGACATGGCATCAGAAGTGCTGTGTAGCTATACCAAAGGCTCTAAAGGTCCGTCGAGTAGAAAAAGGGAGAGATGATCATCAGGCGAGGGCAGGAGTTAGCACAGCAGCTAGCATTCCCAGCAATGCGTTCAGTGTACAGCCACGGCAGCACTTTGATTTTTCCAGGTGATGAGCTCATAGAAGACAGAATAGTTGTGTGCTTGGCAAACACAAGGCTGTCTGAGGGCATGCAAATGGAAAAGGACTTGGACTTGGAGGAAGCCGTAAATCTGGCTAGACAATCTGAAGAGAAAAAAGCAACAAACTGCACTAAGAAATGGAGGCAACATGATGCAAATGAATGTGAGCTCAATGGATAGACAAGGCAAGGCAGTTTATTTCTACAACACATTTCATGTACAGGACCATTCAAAGTGCTTTATATAAAACAAAAGCATTAAAGATATTAAGAAATAGTAAAAGGCAGCAACACATAGCAAGAATCACAATAAAATCATAAATTACATTAAAATGATTTAAAGCAAGATAAGTTAAAAGTTACCATGCAGATTTCCTGCATAGACGCATGAGAAAAGAAATGTTTTTAACCTGGATTTAAAAATGTCTACATTTGGGGAAAGTTTAATCTCCACTGGCAGTTTGTTCCACTTGTTTGCAGCATGACAGCTAAATGCTGCTTCTCCATGTTTAGTCTGGACTCTGGCCTGGACTCTGGCCTGGACCTTGGTCTGGACTCTGGTCTGGACTCTGGCCTGGACTCTGGTCTGGACCCTGATCTGTACTCTGGTCTGGACCCTGGTCTGCACTCTGGTCTGGACTCTGGCCTGCACTTTGGCCTGGACTGTGGTCTGTACTCTGGTCTGGACTCTGGTCTGGACCCTGATCTGGACTCTGGCCTGGACTCTGGTCTGTACTAGTTGACCAGAGTCTTTGGATCTAAGAGCTCTGCTAGGTTTATATTCTCTGAACATATAACAGATGTATTCTGGGCCTAAACCGTTCTGGGATGTAAACAATCAGAAGAGTTTTAAATCTCTTCTGTGACTGGAAACCAGTATGAACTAGAAACCAGTGTAAACTAGAAACCAGTATAAACTGGAAACCAGTATAAACTAGAAACCAGTGTAAACTAGAAACCAGTGTAAACAAGAAACCAGTATAAACTGGAAACCAGTATAAACTAGAAACCAGTGTAAACTAGAAACCAGCGTAAACAAGAAACCAGTATAAACTGGAAACCAGTATAAACTAGAAACCACTGTAAACTGGAAACCATTATGAACTAGAAACCAGTATATACTAGAAACCAGTGTTAACTAGAAACCAGTGTAAACAAGAAACCAGTATAAACTGGAAACCAGTGTAAACTAGAAACCAGTATAAACTGGAAACCAGTATAAACTGGAAGCCAGTATAAACTGGAAGCCAGTAAAAACTAGAAACCAGTATAAACTAGAAACCAGTGTAAACTAGAAACCAGTGTAAACAAGAAACCAGTATAAACTGGAAACCAGTGTAAACTTGAAACCAGTGTAAACAAGAAACCAGTATAAACTGGAAACCAGTATAAACTAGAAACCAGTGTAAACTGGAAACCAGTATAAACTAGAAACCAGTATAAACTAGAAACCAGTGTAAACAAGAAACCAGTGTAAACTGGAAACCAGTATAAACTAGAAACCAGCGTAAACTGGAAACCAGTATAAACTAGAAACCAGTGTAAACTGGAAACCAGTGTAACTGGAAACCAGTATAAACTAGAAACCAGTGTAAACTGGAAACCAGTATAAACTAGAAATCAGTGTAAACTAGCAACCAGTATAAACTAGAAACCAGTATAAACTGGAAACCAGTATAAACTAGAAACCAGTATAAACTAGAAACCAGTGTAAACTGGAAACCAGTATAAACTAGAAACCAGTGTAAACTAGAAACCAGTATAAACTGGAAACCAGTGTAAACTGGAAACCAGTGTAAACTGGAAACCAGTGTAAACTAGAAACCAGTGTAAACTGGAAACCAATGTAAACTGGAAACCAGTATAAACTAGAAACCAGTATAAACTGGAAACCAGTATAAACTAGAAACCAGTATAAACTGGAAACCAGTGTAAACTGGAAACCAGTGTAAACTAGAAACCAGTATAAACAAGAAACCAGTGTAAACTGGAAACCAGTATAAACTAGAAACCAGTATAAACTGGAAACCAGTATAAACTAGAAACCAGTGTAAACAAGAAACCAGTGTAAACTGGAAACCAGTATAAACTAGAAACCAGCGTAAACTGGAAACCAGTATAAACTAGAAACCAGTGTAAACTGGAAACCAGTGTAACTGGAAACCAGTATAAACTAGAAACCAGTGCAAACTGGAAACCAGTATAAACTAGAAACCAGTTTAAACTATAAACCAGTATAAATTAGAAACCAGTATAAACTAGAAACCAGTATAAACTAGAAACCAGTGTAAACTGGAAACCAGTGTAAACTGGAAACCAGTATAAACTAGAAACCAGTGTAAACTAGAAACACGTATAAACTAGAAACCAGTATAAACTGGAAACCAGTATAAACTAGAAACCAGTGTAAACTGGAAACCAGTGTAAACTGGAAACCAGTATAAACTAGAAACCAGTGTAAACTGAAACCAGTATAAACTAGAAACCAGTGTAAACTGGAAACCAGTATAAACTAGAAACCAGTATAAACAAGAAACCAGTGTAAACTGGAAACCAGTATAAACTAGAAACCAGTATAAACTAGAAACCAGTGTAAACAAGAAACCAGTGTAAACTGGAAACCAGTATAAACTAGAAACCAGCGTAAACTGGAAACCAGTGTAAACTGGAAACCAGTATAAACTAGAAACCAGTGTAAACTGGAAACCAGTGTAAACTGAAACCAGTATAAACTAGAAACCAGTGTAAACTGGAAACCAGTATAAACTAGAAACCAGTATAAACAAGAAACCAGTATAAACTAGAAACCAGTATAAACTAGAAACCCGTGTAATAATAATAATAATAATACATTTTATTTAAAGCGCCTTTCAGGGCACCCAAGGACGCTGTACAAACAAATAGTAAAACATTAAAAGTACAGGAGAGGCAGACATATACAACACAATCTAAAAATCTCAACATAAAGGGCAGAGTGGCGAGGATGTGATTGAAAATAATGTTACAGAGAGTATGCTGTTCTGAAAAGATGAGTTTTGAGTTTGGAAATGAAGATGAGGAGAGAGTCGGTATTGCGGAGGTCAGGAGGAAGTGCGTTCCAGAGCTGCCCCATGGTGCTGAGACGGGCAGGAGGGACAGAGAGATGGATAGAAGAGGAGGAGCGAAGACATCTGGAAGGGGTGACTATGTGGAGAAGATCTGAGAGGTAAGGGGGTGAGAGTTTATGTATGGATTTGTATGTATGGAGGAGAATCTTGTATTCTATCCTGTACTTGATGGGAAGCCAGTGGAGTTCTTGCAGGATGGGAGTGATGTGATGAAAGGAAGGAGTTCGGGTGATGATGCGGGCAGCAGAATTCTGAACCATTTGGAGTTTCTGAAGGGATTTTTGTGGGAGGCCAAAGAGGAGAGAGTTGCAGTAATCCAGGCGGGAGGTGACAAGGCTGTGCACTAGGATAGAGGTGGTGTGGGGGGTGAGGGAGGGGAGAAGACGGTTGATATTGCGCAGATGGAAATAAGCTGAGCGGGTGATGTTATTGATGTGTGAGGTGAATGATAAGGTGCTGTCGAGGATGACACCCAGACTCTTGACCTGAGGGAGGGGGAAACTGAGGCGCTGTTGATGGTGAGGGAGAAACTATTAACTTTGGAAAGGGTGGATTTGGTGCTAATGAGGAGAATTTCAGTTTTATTACTGTTCAGTTTTAGGAAGTTGGTGGTGAACCAGGATTTTATTTCCAGGAGACAGGCAGAGAGGGAGGTAGGTGGGAGCGTGGAATTTGGTTTACAGGACAGGTAGAGCTGGGTGTCATCCGCGTAACAGTGGAAATAGATATTGAATTTACGGAAGATGAGACCAAGGGGGAGGAGATAGGTGATGAATAGAAGAGGCCCCAGGACAGAACCTTGGGGCACACCTGTGGAGACTGGGGAGGGATCGGAAGTGAAAGATTCGAGTTTGATGAACTGAGAGCGGCCACTGAGATAAGACTGAAACCAGAGAAGGGGAGTAGAGGTGACACCAAGTGAGGAGAGTCTGCTGAGGAGGATGGAATGGGATATGGTGTCAAAAGCAGCACTTAAGTCAAGGAGGATGAGAATGGAGAGAAAACCAGAGTCAGCTGCAAGGAGAAGGTCATTGGTAATTTTAATAAGGGCTGTTTCTGTGCTGTGACGGGGGCGAAAACCAGATTGAAAAGGCTCGTAGAGATTATTGTTGGATAAATGGGAATGAAGTTGAGAAGCGACTGTTTTTTCCAGGATCTTAGACAGAAAGGGCAGATTGGAGATAGGACGGAGGTTATTGAAGTCATTGGGATCTGACCCAGATTTTTTCAGAATGGGGGTGATTGAAGCAGTTTTGAAGGAAGATGGAACAACACCAGTAGAAAGGGAGTTGTGAATAATGGCAGTTATGAGGGGAAGCAGAGAGGGGAGTGAGGATTTGACAAGAAGTGTGGGCATGGGATCAAGGTGGCACGTAGAGGGCTTTGATTTTTGGATGAGGCCTGTAATCTCAGATGGATCAGGGAATAGAAAATGAGAAAAAGGTACAGTCTGCATGACGGGGTCAGGTGTGTGAGGGGACACAGAGTTGGAGCAGAGGTGTTGGTGGATGTTGGAGATTTTCCAGTGTAAACTGGAAACCAGTATAAACTAGAAACCAGTGTAAACTGGAAACCAGTATAAACTAGAAACCAGTGTAAACTGGAAACCAGTGTAAACTGGAAACCAGTATAAACTACAAACCAGTGTAAACTGGAAACCAGTATAAACTAGAAACCAGTGTAAACTAGAAACCAGTGTAAACAAGAAACCAGTATAAACTGGAAACCAGTATAAACTAGAAACCAGTATAAACTAGAAACCAGTGTAAACTGGAAACCAGTATAAACTGGAAACCAGTATAAACAAGAAACCAGTATAAACTGGAAACCAGTATAAACTAGAAACCAGTGTAAACTGGAAACCAGTGTAAACTGGAAGCCAGTATAAACTAGAAACCAGTATATACTAGAAACCAGTGTTAACTAGAAACCAGTGTAAACAAGAAACCAGTATAAACTGGAAACCCTTGTAAACTAGAAACCAGTATAAACTGGAAACCAGTATAAACTGGAAGCCAGTATAAACTAGAAACCAGTGTAAAGTAGAAACCAGTGTAAACAAGAAACCAGTGTAAACTGGAAACCAATGTAAACTGGAAACCAGTATAAACTAGAAACCAGTGTAAACTAGAAACCAGTATAAACTGGAAACCAGTATAAACTAGAAACCAGTGTAAACTAGAAACCAGTGTAAACAAGAAACCAGTGTAAACTGGAAACCAATGTAAACTGGAAACCAGTATAAACTAGAAACCAGTGTAAACTAGAAACCAGTATAAACTGGAAGCCAGTATAAACTGGGAGCCAGTATAAACTAGAAACCAGTGTAAACTAGAAACCAGTGTAAACAAGAAACCAGTGTAAACTGGAAACCAATGTAAACTGGAAACCAGTATAAACTAGAAACAAGTGTAAACTAGAAACCATTATAAACTGGAAACCAGTATAAACTAGAAACCAGTGTAAACTAGAAACCAGTGTAAACAAGAAACCAGTATAAACTGGAAACCAGTATAAACTAGAAACCAGTATAAACTAGAAACCAGTATAAAGTGGAAACCAGTATAAACTAGAAACCAGTGTAAACTAGAAACCAGTGTAAACAAGAAACCAGTATAAACTGGAAACCAGTATAAACTAGAAACCAGTGTAAACTAGAAACCAGTGTAAACTAGAAAGCAGTATAAACTTGAAACCAGTGTAAACTGGAAACCAGTATAAACTAGAAACCAGTGTAAACTGGAAACCAGTGTAAACTAGAAACCAGTATAAACTGGAAACCAGTATAAACAAGAAACCAGTATAAACTGGAAACCAGTATAAACTAGAAACCAGTGTAAACTAGAAACCAGTATAAACTGGAAACCAGTATAAACAAGAAACCAGTATAAACTGGAAACCAGTATAAACTAGAAACCAGTGTAAACTGGAAACCAGTGTAAACTGGAAGCCAGTATAAACTAGAAACCAGTATATACTTGAAACCAGTGTTAACTAGAAACCAGTGTAAACAAGAAACCAGTATAAACTGGAAACCCTTGTAAACTAGAAACCAGTATAAACTGGAAACCAGTATAAACTGGAAGCCAGTATAAACTAGAAACCAGTGTAAAGTAGAAACCAGTGTAAACAAGAAACCAGTGTAAACTGGAAACCAATGTAAACTGGAAACCAGTATAAACTAGAAACCAGTGTAAACTAGAAACCAGTATAAACTGGAAACCAGTATAAACTAGAAACCAGTGTAAACTAGAAACCAGTGTAAACAAGAAACCAGTGTAAACTGGAAACCAATGTAAACTGGAAACCAGTATAAACTAGAAACCAGTGTAAACTAGAAACCAGTATAAACTGGAAGCCAGTATAAACTGGGAGCCAGTATAAACTAGAAACCAGTGTAAACTAGAAACCAGTGTAAACAAGAAACCAGTGTAAACTGGAAACCAATGTAAACTGGAAACCAGTATAAACTAGAAACAAGTGTAAACTAGAAACCAGTATAAACTGGAAACCAGTATAAACTAGAAACCAGTGTAAACTAGAAACCAGTGTAAACAAGAAACCAGTATAAACTGGAAACCAGTATAAACTAGAAACCAGTATAAACTAGAAACCAGTATAAAGTGGAAACCAGTATAAACTAGAAACCAGTGTAAACTAGAAACCAGTGTAAACAAGAAACCAGTATAAACTGGAAACCAGTATAAACTAGAAACCAGTGTAAACTAGAAACCAGTGTAAACTAGAAAGCAGTATAAACTTGAAACCAGTGTAAACTGGAAACCAATGTAAACTGGAAACCAGTATAAACTAGAAACCAGTGTAAACTAGAAACCAGTATAAACTGGAAACCAGTATAAACTAGAAACCAGTGTAAACTAGAAACCAGTGTAAACAAGAAACCAGTGTAAACTGGAAACCAATGTAAACTGGAAACCAGTATAAACTAGAAACCAGTGTAAACTAGAAACCAGTATAAACTGGAAGCCAGTATAAACTGGGAGCCAGTATAAACTAGAAACCAGTGTAAACTAGAAACCAGTGTAAACAAGAAACCAGTGTAAACTGGAAACCAATGTAAACTGGAAACCAGTATAAACTAGAAACAAGTGTAAACTAGAAACCAGTATAAACTGGAAACCAGTATAAACTAGAAACCAGTGTAAACTAGAAACCAGTGTAAACAAGAAACCAGTATAAACTGGAAACCAGTATAAACTAGAAACCAGTATAAACTAGAAACCAGTATAAAGTGGAAACCAGTATAAACTAGAAACCAGTGTAAACTAGAAACCAGTGTAAACAAGAAACCAGTATAAACTGGAAACCAGTATAAACTAGAAACCAGTGTAAACTAGAAACCAGTGTAAACTAGAAAGCAGTATAAACTTGAAACCAGTGTAAACTGGAAACCAGTATAAACTAGAAAGCAGTATAAACTTGAAACCAGTGTAAACTGGAATCCAGTATAAACTAGAAACCAGTATAAACTAGAAAGCAGTATAAACTTGAAACCAGTGTAAACTGGAAACCAGTATAAACTAGAAAGCAGTATAAACTTGAAACCAGTGTAAACTGGAATCCAGTATAAACTAGAAACCAGTGTAAACTGGAAACCAGTGTAAACTGGAAACCAGTATAAACTAGAAACCAGTGTAAACTGGAAACCAGTATAAACTAGAAACCAGTATAACCAAGAAACCAGTATAAACTAAAAACCAGTATAAACTAGACACCAGTGTGAACTGGAAACCAGTGTAAACTAGAAACCAGTGTCAACTGGAAACCAGTATAAACTAGAAACCAGTGTAAACAAGAAACCAATAAAAACTAGAAACCAGTATAAACTAGAAACCAGTGTAAACTGGAAACCAGTATAAACTAGAAACCAGTATAAACTACAAACCAGTGTAAACTGGAAACCAGCGTAAACTGGAAACCAGTATAAACTAGAAACCAGTGTAAACTGGAAACCAGTATAAACTAGAAACCAGTATAAACTAGAAACCAGTGTAAACTGGAAACCAGTATAAACTAGAAACCAGTGTAAACTGGAAACCAGTGTAAACTGGAAGCCAGTATAAACTAGAAACCAGTATATACTAGAAACCAGTGTTAACTAGAAACCAGTGTAAACAAGAAACCAGTATAAACTGGAAACCCTTGTAAACTAGAAACCAGTATAAACTGGAAACCAGTATAAACTGGAAGCCAGTATAAACTAGAAACCAGTGTAAACTAGAAACCAGTGTAAACAAGAAACCAGTGTAAACTGGAAATCAATGTAAACTGGAAACCAGTATAAACTAGAAACCAGTGTAAACTAGAAACCAGTATAAACTTGAAACCAGTATAAACTAGAAACCAGTGTAAACAAGACACCAGTGTAAACTGGAAACCAATTTAAACTGGAAACCAGTATAAACTAGAAACCAGTGTAAACTAGAAACCAGTATAAACTGGAAGCCAGTATAAACTGGAAGCCAGTATAAACTAGAAACCAGTGTAAACTAGAAACCAGTGTAAACAAGAAACCAGTATAAACTGGAAACCAGTATAAACAAGAAACCAGTATAAACTGGAAACCCTTGTAAACTAGAAACCAGTATAAACTGGAAACCAGTATAAACTGGAAGCCAGTATAAACTAGAAACCAGTGTAAACTAGAAACCAGTGTAAACAAGAAACCAGTGTAAACTGGAAATCAATGTAAACTGGAAACCAGTATAAACTAGAAACCAGTGTAAACTAGAAACCAGTATAAACTGGAAACCAGTATAAACTAGAAACCAGTGTAAACAAGACACCAGTGTAAACTGGAAACCAATTTAAACTGGAAACCAGTATAAACTAGAAACCAGTGTAAACTTGAAACCAGTATAAACTGGAAGCCAGTATAAACTGGAAGCCAGTATAAACTAGAAACCAGTCTAAACTAGAAACCAGTGTAAACAAGAAACCAGTGTAAACTGGAAACCAATGTAAACTGGAAACCAGTATAAACTAGAAACCAATGTAAACTAGAAACCAGTATAAACTGGAAACCAGTATAAACTAGAAACCAGTGTAAACAAGAAACCAGTATAAACTGGAAACCAGTATAAACTAGAAACCAGTATAAACTAGAAACCAGTGTAAACTAGAAACCAGTATAAACTGGAAGCCAGTATAAACTGGGAGCCAGTATAAACTAGAAACCAGTGTAAACTAGAAACCAGTGTAAACAAGAAACCAGTGTAAACTGGAAACCAATGTAAACTGGAAACCAGTATAAACTAGAAACAAGTGTAAACTAGAAACCAGTATAAACTGGAAACCAGTATAAACTAGAAACCAGTGTAAACTAGAAACCAGTGTAAACAAGAAACCAGTATAAACTGGAAACCAGTATAAACTAGAAACCAGTATAAACTAGAAACCAGTATAAAGTGGAAACCAGTATAAACTAGAAACCAGTGTAAACTAGAAACCAGTGTAAACAAGAAACCAGTATAAACTGGAAACCAGTATAAACTAGAAACCAGTGTAAACTAGAAACCAGTGTAAACTAGAAAGCAGTATAAACTTGAAACCAGTGTAAACTGGAAACCAGTATAAACTAGAAACCAGTGTAAACTGGAAACCAGTGTAAACTAGAAACCAGTATAAACTGGAAACCAGTATAAACAAGAAACCAGTATAAACTGGAAACCAGTGTAAACTAGAAACCAGTATAAACTGGAAACCAGTATAAACAAGAAACCAGTATAAACTGGAAACCAGTATAAACTAGAAACCAGTGTAAACTGGAAACCAGTGTAAACTGGAAGGCAGTATAAACTAGAAACCAGTATATACTAGAAACCAGTGTTAACTAGAAACCAGTGTAAACAAGAAACCAGTATAAACTGGAAACCCTTGTAAACTAGAAACCAGTATAAACTGGAAACCAGTATAAACTGGAAGCCAGTATAAACTAGAAACCAGTGTAAAGTAGAAACCAGTGTAAACAAGAAACCAGTGTAAACTGGAAACCAATGTAAACTGGAAACCAGTATAAACTAGAAACCAGTGTAAACTAGAAACCAGTATAAACTGGAAACCAGTATAAACTAGAAACCAGTGTAAACTAGAAACCAGTGTAAACAAGAAACCAGTGTAAACTGGAAACCAATGTAAACTGGAAACCAGTATAAACTAGAAACCAGTGTAAACTAGAAACCAGTATAAACTGGAAGCCAGTATAAACTGGGAGCCAGTATAAACTAGAAACCAGTGTAAACTAGAAACCAGTGTAAACAAGAAACCAGTGTAAACTGGAAACCAATGTAAACTGGAAACCAGTATAAACTAGAAACAAGTGTAAACTAGAAACCAGTATAAACTGGAAACCAGTATAAACTAGAAACCAGTGTAAACTAGAAACCAGTGTAAACAAGAAACCAGTATAAACTGGAAACCAGTATAAACTAGAAACCAGTATAAACTAGAAACCAGTATAAAGTGGAAACCAGTATAAACTAGAAACCAGTGTAAACTAGAAACCAGTGTAAACAAGAAACCAGTATAAACTGGAAACCAGTATAAACTAGAAACCAGTGTAAACTAGAAACCAGTGTAAACTAGAAAGCAGTATAAACTTGAAACCAGTGTAAACTGGAAACCAGTATAAACTAGAAAGCAGTATAAACTTGAAACCAGTGTAAACTGGAATCCAGTATAAACTAGAAACCAGTATAAACTAGAAAGCAGTATAAACTTGAAACCAGTGTAAACTGGAAACCAGTATAAAGTAGAAAGCAGTATAAACTTGAAACCAGTGTAAACTGGAATCCAGTATAAACTAGAAACCAGTGTAAACTGGAAACCAGTGTAAACTGGAAACCAGTATAAACTAGAAACCAGTGTAAACTGGAAACCAGTATAAACTAGAAACCAGTATAACCAAGAAACCAGTATAAACTAAAAACCAGTATAAACTAGACACCAGTGTAAACTGGAAACCAGTATAAACTAGAAACCAGTATAACCAAGAAACCAGTATAAACTAAAAACCAGTATAAACTAGACACCAGTGTGAACTGGAAACCAGTGTAAACTAGAAACCAGTGTCAACTGGAAACCAGTATAAACTAGAAACCAGTGTAAACAAGAAACCAATAAAAACTAGAAACCAGTATAAACTAGAAACCAGTGTAAACTGGAAACCAGTATAAACTAGAAACCAGTATAAACTACAAACCAGTGTAAACTGGAAACCAGCGTAAACTGGAAACCAGTATAAACTAGAAACCAGTGTAAACTGGAAACCAGTATAAACTAGAAACCAGTATAAACTAGAAACCAGTGTAAACTGGAAACCAGTATAAACTAGAAACCAGTGTAAACTGGAAACCAGTGTAAACTGGAAGCCAGTATAAACTAGAAACCAGTATATACTAGAAACCAGTGTTAACTAGAAACCAGTGTAAACAAGAAACCAGTATAAACTGGAAACCCTTGTAAACTAGAAACCAGTATAAACTGGAAACCAGTATAAACTGGAAGCCAGTATAAACTAGAAACCAGTGTAAACTAGAAACCAGTGTAAACAAGAAACCAGTGTAAACTGGAAATCAATGTAAACTGGAAACCAGTATAAACTAGAAACCAGTGTAAACTAGAAACCAGTATAAACTGGAAACCAGTATAAACTAGAAACCAGTGTAAACAAGACACCAGTGTAAACTGGAAACCAATTTAAACTGGAAACCAGTATAAACTAGAAACCAGTGTAAACTAGAAACCAGTATAAACTGGAAGCCAGTATAAACTGGAAGCCAGTATAAACTAGAAACCAGTCTAAACTAGAAACCAGTGTAAACAAGAAACCAGTGTAAACTGGAAACCAATGTAAACTGGAAACCAGTATAAACTAGAAACCAATGTAAACTAGAAACCAGTATAAACTGGAAACCAGTATAAACTAGAAACCAGTGTAAACAAGAAACCAGTATAAACTGGAAACCAGTATAAACTAGAAACCAGTATAAACTAGAAACCAGTGTAAACTAGAAACCAGTATAAACTGGAAACCAGTATAAACTAGAAACCAGTGTAAACTAGAAACCAGTGTAAACAAGAAACCAGTATAAACTGGAAACCAGTATAAACTAGAAACCAGTGTAAACTAGAAATCAGTGTAAACAAGAAACCAGTGTAAACTGGAAACCAATGTAAACTGGAAACCAGTGTAAACTAGAAACCAGTATAAACTAGAAACCAGTGTAAACTGGAAACCAGTGTAACTGGAAACCAGTATAAACTAGAAACCAGTGTAAACTGGAAACCAGTATAAACTAGAAACCAGTATAAACTAGAAACCAGTGTAAACTGGAAACCAGTATAAACTAGAAACCAGTGTAAACTAGTAACCAGTATAAACTAGAAAGCAGTATAAACTTGAAACCAGTGTAAACTGGAAACCAGTATAAACTAGAAAGCAGAATAAACTTGAAACCAGTGTAAACTGGAATCCAGTATAAACTAGAAACCAGTGTAAACTGGAAACCAGTATAAACTAGAAACCAGTGTAAACTGGAAACCAGTATAAACTAGAAACCAGTATAACCAAGAAACCAGTATAAACTAAAAACCAGTATAAACTAGACACCAGTGTAAACTGGAAACCAGTGTAAACTAGAAACCAGTGTCAACTGGAAACCAGTATAAACTAGAAACCAGTGTAAACAAGAAACCAATAAAAACTAGAAACCAGTATAAACTAGAAACCAGTGTAAACTGGAAACCAGTATAAACTAGAAACCAGTATAAACTAGAAACCAGTGTAAACTGGAAACCAGCGTAAACTGGAAACCAGTATAAACTAGAAACCAGTGTAAACTGGAAACCAGTATAAACTAGAAACCAGTATAAACTAGAAACCAGTGTAAACTGGAAACCAGTATAAACTAGAAACCAGTGTAAACTAGAAACCAGCGTAAACTAGAAACCAGTATAAACTGGAAACCAGTATAAACTAGAAACAAGTATAAACTAGAAACCAGTATAAACTGGAAACCAGTATAAACTAGAAACCAGTGTAAACTAGAAACCAGTGTAAACTAGAAACCAGTATAAACTAGAAACCAGTATAAACTAGGAACCAGTGTAAACTAGAAACCAGTATAAACTAGAAACCAGTGTAAACTGGAAACCAGTATAAAGATTTTAAAACTGGTGTGATGTGTTCAGATCTCTTAGTCCTGGTTAAAATTCTAGCAGCAGCATCTGGATGAGCTGCAGATGTTTAATGCTCTTTTTAGGAAGTCCTGTTAAAAGACCATTACAGTAATCCAGCCTACTGGAGATGAATACATGGATGAGTTTCTCTTGGTCTTTCTGGGAGACTAAACTTTTAATTCTGTTGATGTTTCTGAGCTGGTAAAAAGCTGTCTTAGTGACAGCTTTGATGTGGATGCTGAAAGTCAGATCTTTTTTTTTTTTTTTAACCTGTCTTGTCCAGCATCGTTGCAAACAGAATGATTGTCTGGCTGCTGTCTGGTGCTGGGCAATTTTACTCTATCAAGCAGGGATTTATACTACATGTATAAAGTCCCTCTTGATGAAAAACTTTATTAAATCAGACTCTTAATGCTGGACTCGACCGGAGGGGACAGAGAGAGAGAGAGAGAAAAGAAAGTAGAGAGAAGAGGGAGGGGAGAGAGAGGGACAGAAAGGGTGTGGGGAGTGCGGGTGGGGACTTGAAACATCATACAGAAGACCATGTAATCCATACTACTTACAACATATATAGCTAAGATCATCCTAGCCAGTAGGCCATTACACAACTAGTTGATAATAGTAACAATAATAATAATAAGAGTAAGAGTAATAATAATAATAAGAACAGAAATAATTAAAAAAAGAAACAAAATATGATAATAGATATAAGTGAAACTGCTGTATTCAAGAACACGCGCAGAGAAACCTGTGTGGATGTGTTGGAGAAGTCGGCCACACGGCGACGCAAAGACTGTGTGGAGACGTTCAGGAAGGAGTGACCATGCAGAGTGATCATGCAGATGCCACCTCACTTGAACAGAGGCCAGAGTCAGGCCAGCGGTCCCGAGACCCAGGCCACCAGCCCCCCCGCAGGCAACAGACCCCGACCGGTCCACAGAGACGACCACTCGCCCGCCCAGGAAGGCAGCAGCAGGAGACCCCAGCAGGAGCCGCCCCGCGGACCCAGGGCACCGGCCCCGGCGGGCCGAGGCCAGCAGTCCCCGACCCCCCCGGGCACCGGCCGCCCGGGACAGACGGGGCAGAGGGCCCGGGCCCAGGAGCGCAGGGACACCCCCCTCCCCCACAGGCCGAGGGCCAGCACGCCACCCGGGGGGACCCGGCCCGCCCAGACAGCCACCACCAGAGGCCAGCCCCACACCCCAGCGCCCAGCCGCACACCCCGAGAACCAGTCCTGCCCCCCCCCCAGACCAACACACACACACACAAACACACACACTCTCCTTCCACTCCTCCATTTATCCTCCCACGCATACACCATTCAACCCTCACATACTCTGTCCTCCCACACACACACACCATCCTTCCACCATCCATCCTTCCACACACACACCATCCTTCCTCCCACACACTCACCATCCTTCCACCATACACTCTCCCACACCTATCCCATCCTCCCACACATACATCATTCTCCTACACCAAACATCCACCTTCACGTACCCCATCCTCCCACACACACACACCACCCCTCCATCACCCACTCTCCCAAACATACACCACTCCCCCACACACACACCATCCTCCCTCCCATACACCATCCATCCTCCCGCACACACACCATCCTTCCACCATCCATCCTCCCACACACTCCCCCATCCCTGCACCATACATTCTCCCACACATACCCCATCCTCCCACACATACATCATCCCTCCACCATTCATCCTCCCACACCCACACCACCCCCCCTCCCACACACCACGCATCCACCTCCACACACCCCACCCTCCCACACACCATCCCTCCACCACCCATCCCCCCACACCCACACCACTCTCCCACCAACACACCACCCCCCCCCCCCCCCAACACACACACACACACACAAACACCATCCCCCCACCACCATCCTCCCGCCACCCCACGCCACGGGGGGACAGCCCCAGCCAGGAGGCGAGGAGACACGAGCCAGGCCCCCAACCCCCCACCCCGCCCCCGCCCCCCACTCCCCACCCACACACACATCCCACATAGACCTCCACACACACACCCGCACACCACTCACACACACATACACGCACACACCTAGACCTTCATACACACCCACACACACATACAGCACACACATCCCTCTACACCCACCCACACACCCGCATACCTACAGACACACACACACACACACACCCACCTATATACAAACACACCCCCACCCAGGTTCCGGGGCTGCGACCAAGCACCAGGGCACGGACCAACCCCCGGCATGGCACATCCGGACGGGCCCAGCCCCCCCCAGCAGCGGCAGACCCCCCACCCCCAGGAGAGGGGGGAGACCCGACACCCCAGAGCCCGGGGCCCCCACCCGGCCCACCCCGGGCCCGACCGGCCACCCGGCCAGGGGCCGACGGACACCGACCCAGGCACCCCGGCAGCCACCCCCCACCGCCACGAGGCAGTCCCACCCCGGGGCCCACCCAATGCCGCCCGCCCAGACCGGAACCCCCAGCCGACCCAGCAGCGGAGCAGCCGAGATCCCCACCCAGGAGACAACCGGAGACCCGAAGCCACCAGGGACCCCCCACCCATATCCACCCCCATCCCAGCGAAGCCGCAATCCTCCACCTACATTAGGTGATGTAGCCAGTCACAGGGGACCAGAGGGAATGAAAGTCATCTGATTGGTTCCTGGAGGAGGCAGACATTATCTCAATGCTGATGTGATCTAACAGGAGATTTCTAAACTGCTGGATAGACAAATTGTTCTTATCTTTCCAGTTCACAAGGATAGTTTTCTTTGCGATGCATAAGACTGCGAGGACCAAGTTTATGGAGTGTATTCCTATGTTAGTGTCACCCAGGTCGCCCAGTAGGCAAAGTGTGGGGTTTGCAGAAAAACTGGTTTTAAACCATTTTGAGAGATCTTCACACACCTTAATCCAGAACCTTTGGACAGGTGTGCAGGACCACAGCGCATGGATGTAGCTATCAGAAGTGTTCTCAGAGCAGTGTGGGCAGATATCTGATGGTGAAAGGCCCATCCTGAACATCCTGTGTCCTGTATAATGAGTTCTATGGAGAATTTTGAATTGTATTAGTTGTATATTTGAATTCTGAGTCATTTTAAACGTGTTTAAACATATTTGTGACCATCTTTTCTGATCAAAGTTATTAGATAAATCATCTTCCCATTTTGAAGTTGGGAGAGATATCCTGTCTTCTAGCTTTGCAAGTAATCTATATATTTTTGATAATAATTTTGGAGTATTAAGATTCAAGAATTCTGCTATTCTGACAGGAAGCTGCAAGTCTAACTGTACAGGGGTATACTTCTTACATATAATTGATTTTAGTTGGTGGTACTCTAAGAATTTATTGCTGTTGATTCCATACTGTGAGACAATTGTGTTGAAAGATACAAAGTTTCCATTTTCTATTATCTGTCCTAACTGTTGTATTCCTTTAGTCTTCCATTGAGTGAAGTTTATCATCTTTTTGTTCTGCAGGATGTCAGGGTTGTTCCAGATGGGTGTAAGTCTACATGGAAAGAGGGAAGATCTGGTTATCTTACAGAATTCCCACCAAGCCATTAAGGAAAAACGGATGTTAAGGCTTTTAAAGCACTTATATGGTTTAATGGTTGAGCTGATGAACGGCAGGTCAGAGATGACTAAGTCCTCACACAAAGCCTGCTCCACATCTAGCCACGGCTCATCCAGATAACTGGGTTTGAGCCACATTGGAGATGTACTGCAGTCTGTTAGCTATAAAGTAGTGATTAAAGTTTGGTAGATCCAGTCCTCCTCTATCTTTAGTCTGCTGTAAGGTTTTAAGACTGATACGTGACGGCTTGTTTTTCCAAAGAAACTTGGATATGAAAGAGTCCAGAGATTTAAACCAACTGGTGGAGGGTTTAGTGGGTATCATTGAAAAAAAAAAATTAACTTTAGGTAGGATCATCATCTTAATGGTGGCAACTCTCCCCATTATTGAGATGGGTAAGCGCCTCCACCGTAAGAGATCATCTTCTATTGTTTTTAGTAGCTGAACATAGTTTAATTTTGTTAAATCTGATAATCTGGGGGAAATATTTATACCTAAATATCTAATGTTTCCTGTCTGTATTTTGATATTAGGGATGTTTTGTAGGTCACAGTTGATGGACATGGCTGTAGTCTTAGACCAGTTAATAGAATAATCAGATATTGATGAGAACTTATTAATAACCGTGATTGTCTCAGAGAGTGATGTTTGTGAGTTCTGAAGGAAAAGTAATATATCATCTGCATAAAGACTTATTTTATGTTCTATGTTTTTGCCCTGGATTCCTTTAATTTCTATATTTTGTCTAATAGCAGCTGCTAACGGCTCTATGAAAATGGCAAAAAGTGAGGGGGAGAGTGGACAGCCCTGTCTGGTGCCTCTCTGTAAGCGAAAGCTTGGAGAAGTTTGATCGTTGGTTTTCACACATGCATTTGGGTTATTATATAATATTTTAATCCACTCTATGAAAGCAGGTCCAAACCCAAATTTGTCTAGTGTTGCAAATAGAAACTTCCAGTTTACCCTGTCGAAGGCTTTTTCTGCATCTAGAGAAATGATTGTGGATTCTAGATTATGTAAAGTAGAGTAATCAA
Organism: Melanotaenia boesemani; assembly: GCF_017639745.1. Lineage (NCBI taxonomy): Eukaryota > Metazoa > Chordata > Actinopteri > Atheriniformes > Melanotaeniidae > Melanotaenia > Melanotaenia boesemani. The sequence continues at coordinate 978,563 of NC_055687.1, read as the reverse complement.
TGAGGTTAATTAGTCTACGCATGTTAGTAGATGAATGTCGACCTTTTATAAAACCTGTCTGGTCCGGATGTATTATAAGAGGGGTTATTTTTTCTATCCTTCTGGCAAGAGCTTTACTAATTATTTTCAGGTCTACATTTATTAAAGATATGGGACGGTAACTGGATGGAAGTGTGGGGTCTTTGCCTGGTTTTAGCAATAGTGTTATATTAGCTAAGTTCATATTTTGCGGTAGTTTTTGTTTTTCCTGTATTTCTAACAACATATTATAAAATGTAGGAGCTAGCGTTGTCCAGAATTCCTTGTAAAATTCTGCTGAGTAACCATCTGGACCCGGGGCTTTATTGTTGGGCATATGTTGGAGAGCTTCGTGGAGTTCATCTACAGTAATAGGTGCATCTAAAGTTATTTTATTTTCATTTTTTAGTTTTGGTAGATTAATGTTGTTTAAAAATTGTTCAATATGTTCATCTGTTGGATTAATCTGTGATTCATATAATGTTTTATAGAAGCTTCTAAACGTGTCATTTATCTTGTCTGGGTCATGGCTGATGTTTCCGTCTTGATCTTTAACAGAGGAGATTGTTGTTTTCTCCTTGTTTGTTTTTAGTTGATTTGCTAAAAACTTTCCAGATTTGTTACTATGTTCAAAGTTCTCCAAGCGAAGTCTTTGCTCTGCTGAAAGTCAGATCTGAGTCTATCAACACTCCCAGGTTACGAACTTGGTTGGTGATTTTAAGAGCCCGAGTCTCCAGGTGTTTGCCAATGCTGACCCTCTTCTCTTTGCTACCAAACAGAATAATCTCAGTTTTGTCTTCATTTAATTGTAGAAAATTCTCCTTCATCCAGGTGTTTATTTGCTCCAGACACTGACACATTAAGTCTGCTGGTCTGCGCCAGAACCTGGACTGATACTAGACCATAACCTGGACTGACATTAGACCAGAACCAGGACTGACACTAGACCAGAACCAAGACTGAAACCAGACCACAACCTGGACTGACACTAGACCAGAACCAGGGCTGACACTGAACCAGAACCAGGACTGATACTAGACCAGAACCAGGGCTGACACTAGACCAGAACCAGGACTGATACTAGACCACAACCTGGACTGACATTAGACCAGAACCAGGACTGACACTAGACCAGAACCAAGACTGAAACCAGACCACAACCTGGACTGACACTAGACCAGAACCAGGACTGATACAGGACCAGAACCAGGACTGATACTAGACCACAACAAGGACTGATACAGGACCAGAACCAGGACTGAAACTAGACCAGAACCAGGACTGATACAGGACCAGAACCAGGACTGATACTAGACTAGAACCAGTCTTTTACCACTGTGACCAGATCTGTTTCAGGACTGTGATGAGGTCGGAAGCCGGACTGAATTTTATCAAGATTTCCACTTTCATTTAAAAAGTCATGAAGCTGGTGAAATACAACTTTCTCAATAATCTTGAAAATAAAAGAGGTTAGAGACAGGTCTATAGTTGTTCATTAACAGACTAGTTTTCTTGTTTGACTTTGTGGAATTAATATTTTGCTTAATTGTTTTAATTTTTTGGCTAAAAAAGTTGGTAAATTGGTTGCATTTCTCAGTGGAAAGGAGCTCTGGGCTTATCTGTTTAGGAGGATTAGTAAGTTTTCCAATCATAGCAAACAGAGTGCGAGAATTGTTGACATTCCTGTTAATCATTCCAGATAAATGCAGCTCTCTGGCCTTCACAACTCATTGTTATAGTTACGCAGGCTTTGTTTGTACAGCTCAGAGTGAATTTGAAGTTTATTTTTCCGCCATTTCCGCTCAGTTTTTCTGCTTTCTCTTTTTAGGCTGGTAACCACAGTGGTGTTTCTCCATGGTGTTTTCTGTTTGATCAACGTGCTTTTGATTCTTATCGGTGCAACAGCATCCATTACATTCAAGACTTTCAGATTGAAATGATCCAGGAGTCCATCAACGGACTCTGCTCTGGTTGTTGGTAACATAGCTATGGCCTCCACAAACTTAGCACCTGTTCTTTCATTAATGTTCCTCTTCCTAACCGAGGAGCAGGTTGGTTGGACATTCTGAGTGATCAGTAAATCAAACAAAATACATAAATGGTCAGACAAGGCCGAGTCAGTGACCACAACAGAATCAACACCCTGAAATAACCAGGTCCAGAATGTGACCTCGAATGTGGGTCGGTTCTTTTACATGTTGCCACAAACCAAACATCCAATATGGAAGAAAATTCCTTGACATTACCATCCGTCATGTTATCTATGTGAATGTTAAAATCCCCAGTTAAGATGAAATGATTAAAATCAGTAGAGATAACCGACAATAATTCAGATAATTCATCAATAAAATTTACACAGTGTCCTGGACGTCTGTAGATGATTAGAAATAGGGGTAACACTTTATAATAAGGTTCTGTTGTAAGCCATTTGTAAGTGATTAGTTAATGATGAACTAAACATTTACAAAGCTTGACAATACATTAATAAATGATTTCTAAATAATGTGGTAATAGTTTGTGAATGTTTTGTTAAATTAATCTAAATCCTTTACAAGTGATTAGATGATGATAAACTAATCATTTATAACACATTTACAATTTATTAATAAGTAATATACTAATGATTTGATCATTTATTTGTATCTGTAGTTTTAAGTGTAGTTGTTAGCTGTAAGCTGCTCTTTTGTAAAGCAGAGGTCCCCAGCTCTGGTCCTCAAGGCCCACTATCCTGCAGGTCTTATTAATGGCTCATTAGCAGACTTGTGCAGACCTTGTAAGAGAGCTAAGACCTGCAGGATAGTGGGCCTTGAGGACCAGGGTTAGGAACCTCTGTTCTAAAGCACAACATGCAATTATGTGAACTGGTTCTATGTCCCATGGACGATCACACCAGATGCATATCAGTAAAATACTGCATGTGTCAGAGAATGTTTCAGAATCTGTCTGCACCCTCACTAGTGAGCCCTTTCACACCAGGTCACCTTAAAAAGTATATAACACATGTTATAGATGATGTGTAAATATATTAATAAACAAGTTTCACATCTTCCTGCATCCCCCAAACTAAAGTGTAAAGAGCTCATCACTTGTAAATGTGTTACTAATCATTTGTAGATCTTTCTTACCTGTTACAAATGATCTGCAACAAATGTGCAAGAAACCGCGTCCAAATATGAGGAGACAATGTTTGAAGGTAAGAGCAGAATAACATTTTTTTAAGCAGTTGTGTAACAAAATAACATTTCTTCGGCAGACATACAACTAGGAACACGTTCTTTAAAACAAAATTATATGTTCATGCTGCTTGCAATAGGCAGGTTAACAAAAATTTGCAAAAACAATAAAAAAAATAATAAGTGTATGTCTGAATGTAACCTATAACATTGCCTAACTGGCATAGCACTGTCTTTTTTTTTACTTTCTTTTAGTTATGGGGAGAAGCTTTCCATTTTTTTTCAAATTCTCTACTGCGGACAAAAGTGCAGGGTCATCACTTAAGACATCTGAACACTTCTGGATAAAGGTCTGCAGCTTCTGGCCTCTGGAGTATCCCCGTAAGAGCTCTTCATACTTTTCTTGAGAAGCTATTGCAAGTTCTGCAATGGCAGCGCTTGCAACCACTGTGTTCCTGTCCACTCCAACAGCGTTGTAGGAAGACCTCAGGTTCTTCCCTTGCCTGAAATGGTGTAAGACCTTCTTGTATCTCTTCAACACTTGATCTGGATTTACAGCTGCAAAAAAAGCAAAAAAAAAAAACAAAAGAAAAGAAAAAAAAAGAAAAACAATAAATTAAACAATCTGTGAAAAAATTACTGACCTTGCCAATTTTTTCTATTTTTCAGCTAAAGATGATAAAAAGTACCACCACTTGCCTCTCTTAACAAACTTTGTTTCCTTCATTTTCTTCTCCTTATCCTTCTTCTTCTTCTTCTTCTTCTGTTTCTTCTTTTTCTTGTACTTCATGTACCTTTTTTCAGTCTTTCTCTGATCATCAGAAGATGAGGAGGAAGAGGATGAGGATGATGAAGTGAAGTAAGATGCTGCTTGCTTAAATGACTCTGATGAGTCTGAGTCATCTGAAACATCTAACCCGACCCTATTTTTCTTCTTGTCTAATGAAAGAAAAGAAGGAGAGAGAGCTTAGTACAGAGCCAAAACACAAAGATACAGCTATAAACTATATAAATTTCTAGTCTTAGAGATAAGCATTTTTAAAATGTTTAACAATAAAAATGTGGTAGAATCTAAGGAGTGATCCTTCTGTTTACTGTCAGTTTGTAATGTTTCCTCTGCTCAAATAGCAAGTTATACCTAGGCAAGTTAGGGCCAGTAAAAATGCCCCATAGTGTTTATATTTTATTCAAACCCTTGAGAATGACATTCTTTTATTTTCAAGGACAATATAAGATGGTGCATTTATAGTGAATGCAAAAGTTAAATATATTTTTAAATATTTTATTCATCTTGCTTTAAGTAAATTAAAATTTCTACCTGTATTCTAAATCTTATGTTATGGATCTGGTTTAGAACAATCTGTGTTTATATTGATCATAATCCTGATGTGTCACAATACATTGGAAAATATCTGTTCCTGTTTACATTTCAGCCCCACCAGTTATCCTGCAAGATTTTTTTTTTTTTTTTTTTTTGCAGATTTAGCATTTAGCTAATGTAACTGTGAATGTCTTACATTCTGACAACTGCTTCAATAGCGAGTCTCTTTCTTCTGTCAACTCTGCGATTTTCTTTGATTGAAGGTCTTCTTTTTCCTTTGCCTTACTGAGTTGTGTGTGACGTTTCTTAGCCAACAGCTCAGCTGTTGGGGACTGTGTCACTCCTGAAATGATACAGAAAGTTGTTAACATGATGTGTTTGTATTAATTTGTATAAATCATTCATAAATTAATTATACTGTCTACAGTAAATAAGGCTTTAATTACATCAGCACCTCCTTTTGGTCAAAAGCCAGGCTCTATGACTGGATTCACATCTATCAGGTAATTATGCAAAAGTGTACCCCTCCTAACCCACATGTTATGTTTACTTTACTTTACTTTATATGTATTTCAGTATTGACTTTAATGTGTGTGCTTATATGGACCGTAAATGCAATGTTTGTTCACACAGTATTTGAAATATAGTATTAATGGTCATGAAACATATCTTAATTCACTTAATAATCATAGAAAAAGAACACAATATATTTATTGTGTGTGTTTCTAATGATATACAAATCAAAAAGTTTTGGTGCAAGTCAACTTCAACTTCAACTTCATTAGCTTAGTACATCGTTAGCAGTTAGCTAAACCAGCAAAAATGTTACGAAGTGTGTGGTAGTTAAATATATGAAATATTTACCCATGCTGCTGCCCACGCCATTTTCTCCCCCTTGCTCGGTGGTTGTTTTATTGTTTTTCTGGCTGAACCGTTTTCCCAAACGTGTTGTATGTTTTCGGCACCGTAACAACTTGAAGGTGCTGCCATTTCTGCCGCTCGTTGTAACGTTAGTAGTGGTGCACGCAGACCTCGTGCTTCTTACGCTCACAGGACACCATTTCCCATCATGCTTTGTAGTCCGTGCCAGCGAGATGTGCCGCTGTAAACTGCAGGTTTTTCGATTGCGTCAGAAAAAAAGTTGGCGGTAATAAATACAAAACTAACTAGCATGCACTCCGGCGGAAAGCTAAGCAGGCCTGTGGATGGATCAGAAAAGACACGTACAAGGATGCCAAGTTTAGCTAGAAAGGTGAGGGAACTGGTGGAGGGAAAGAAACATCTAAAACTTATAAAATGGATGCAAAAGAAAAAAGTACTTAAAAAAATGATTAAATGTCATGGATGTGGTCATAAAATGAAGTTAACAAAAAAGAACTGCATTGACAAATATGAATGGAAAGTAAGGTGAGGCGGTCAAATTTTATGTGTAATTAATGCATTTGTACTACTGATGCCTTCATATTTTTTTAATAAATGTCAATGCAATGCATTATGAATTACATCTTATGTAAATGTTTGTTTTTCATAGCTTGCTATATATGTCAGATAACTATGCAATTTAGTGGAAATGTTTCCAAAATGTTTTAATAGTATAGAGAGTTGGTAGCGCATATAAAAGTTGAAAGATAGTTACAGTACTTGTTTCAATGATCACCACTTAAAATTACTTTGTTTAATATCATATCTGAATTTATAAAACATATTTGCCTTTTCACTTCTCTCACAGGAGGTGCCAGCGTCGCAGTCATAGAGGCAGAAGTATGAAGAAGTCAGTTAGGCACAAGTCATTATTTAGTCATTCTAAAGTATCCCTCTTCAAATGGATGACATTTCTATACAGGTTAGTTTAACCCCCCCCCCCCCCCCCCCCCCCCACACACACACACACACACACACACACACACACAACAACAACAACCTGCCAAATTACCTATTGTCCATTAACTTTGATTACTTTCTAGGTTTTCTCAGGGGCTTCGTTTGAGACAAATAGATATGATTGAAGATGACATTGCAGGGAGCTCGGCAACTTTGTCAAAGATGACTAAAAAAGTGCGAGAGGCATGTGTGATGGCAATGGACAGAATGAGAAACAGAAGAGGACAACAAATAGGAGGCAGAACACAATTTATTGTCATAGATGAGAGTCACTTTCGACATAAAAGAAAGGCAAGAATAATAAATATTTTTACAAGTAATATCCTTCATATAAAAATTATTTTCAATATTAGCCTATTTACTGTCATTACTTAAAAGGGTCATTTAAAAGGGTTGGAACAATGTTCAATTTAAATTAGTGCAAATCTATGAAAATTACTTCAACGTTTTTATCTTTCAGTATGGGCGAGGCAGAATGGCAGGTGGATGGAAAAGGAGGAAGTGGGTGTTTGGCATGCTGGGGGTGAACTACCAAGGCCACAGATCTCCAAAACCAGTTCTCCGCTTGGTTGAAAGAAGGACCAGAAGGGAACTCGTGCCAATAATTGCTCACCATGCCAAGAGAGGGTCCATCATCATCAGCGATGAGTGGAGAAGTTACAGACATGCTCTTCCCCACCTTGGTTACAGGCATTATACTGTGAACCACAGTGTGGCATTTGTTGATGCCCAGACAGGAGCATATACCCAACACATTGAAAGGGCATGGAGAACCTACAAGGAGAATGTGTGGAGACTCAGAGGAAACCGCACAGAAGAATTACTGGTGGACCACCTTGCTGGCTGGCAAAAGAACATCACAATGGACCCCTTGGACGTCTCCTTCATGACATCGGACATTTCTATAGATAAATGATAAGAGAATTTTTAAAGAACGTGTTCCTAGTTGTATGTCTGCCGAAGAAATGTTATTTTGTTACACAACTGCTTAAAAAAATGTTATTCTGCTCTTACCTTCAAACATTGTCTCCTCATATTTGGACGCGGTTTCTTGCACATTTGTTGCAGATCATTTGTAACAGGTAAGAAAGATCTACAAATGATTAGTAACACATTTACAAGTGATGAGCTCTTTACACTTTAGTTTGGGGGATGCAGGAAGATGTGAAACTTGTTTATTAATATATTTACACATCATCTATAACATGTGTTATATACTTTTTAAGGTGACCTGGTGTGAAAGGGCTCACTAGTGAGGGTGCAGACAGATTCTGAAACATTCTCTGACACATGCAGTATTTTACTGATATGCATCTGGTGTGATCGTCCATGGGACATAGAACCAGTTCACATAATTGCATGTTGTGCTTTAGAACAGAGGTTCCTAACCCTGGTCCTCAAGGCCCACTATCCTGCAGGTCTTAGCTCTCTTACAAGGTCTGCACAAGTCTGCTAATGAGCCATTAATAAGACCTGCAGGATAGTGGGCCTTGAGGACCAGAGCTGGGGACCTCTGCTTTACAAAAGAGCAGCTTACAGCTAACAACTACACTTAAAACTACAGATACAAATAAATGATCAAATCATTAGTATATTACTTATTAATAAATTGTAAATGTGTTATAAATGATTAGTTTATCATCATCTAATCACTTGTAAAGGATTTAGATTAATTTAACAAAACATTCACAAACTATTACCACATTATTTAGAAATCATTTATTAATGTATTGTCAAGCTTTGTAAATGTTTAGTTCATCATTAACTAATCACTTACAAATGGCTTACAACAGAACCTTATTATAAAGTGTTACCGAAATAGGATTTTAGGAAAGCCCTTTAAAATAAAACTAATTTATATAAAAGAAGTCAAATCAGCAAATGAAATTTCTTCACACTGGAATGAATCTTTAAATAAGGCAGCTTCTCCTCCCCCTTTCCTCCCGTTTCCACATTTATTCATAAAACTAAAATGAGGGGGTGCTGTTTCTCTCAAATATTTTTATTGTGAAGCACAAATAGAGTTACATGTTGTCTCATGTGCTGCCATTGCTTCAATTTTATACAAGCACAAAAAAACAACAAAAAAAAACTACATAAAACAAAACAGAACACAAAGATAAAAGGCAAAGAAGCCAAAAAAAAAAAAAAAAAGGGGGGGGGGGGGGTAACAAAATACCTTCTCATCCCATGTCCTCCCCTCATCCCCAAGGGTGCTAACTCATAGTGCAGCTTAAAGGGTCGTAACTACATAGTGCTATTCATCAGTCCACAGTTTCCAGGTATAACATCATCGGTTTCCATATTCTTTCAAAGTCCTCCAGTTTGTCATTTAGAGTGTAACGGATCCTTTCAAGGTGAAGAGTATCTGTCAGTACTGATATTCATGCTTTTAAAGAGGGCACGTCCTTCCCCTTCCATAGAAGTAGAATCAGTCTTTTTGCACACGTTAGACCATAGGACAGGAGACAGGCCTGCGTGGTATTAAGTTTTTGAGACTGTTCGGACAAACCAATAACAATCAAAACCGGGTCAGGGTCCAGCTGTACATTGAAAAGTTTTGAAAAAAAGAAAAACACTGATGACCAAAAATCTTGCAACTTAATACACATTACAAAACTATCTGCTTCGGCACATTCACATTTATCACAGATTGGTGAAACTTCAGGAAATATTCTATGCAACTTTGCCTTTGAATAATGTAACCTGTGCAGTATTTTAAATTGAATTAAACAATGTCGAGCATTAATTGAACACAGGTTGACATAACTTAACCCTTTAATCCAGATATCGTTTTGTATTACTACCCCTAATTCCTGTTCCCAAGCAGATTTTATTTTACTCATGTCCGTCTGTTGAAGTGTCTGTAATACTTCATATATATATGAAATGGCATGTTTTTCTTTTACACAATCCATAAGGCACTGATCCAACTTATCTGGAGTTGCAGACTCGAATTGTTGCAGATGAGATTTTACATAATTTCTTATTTGAAGGTATCTAAAAAAATCACCATCTAATAGACTGTACTTCTTTTTAAGCTGTTGAAATGAAGCGAAAGCTCTGTACAGATATAGATGTCTCACATTGTGCAACCCCATTTCCTTCCAACGATCAAATGTTCCATCTATACTTGAGGGTGTAAATGACAGATTTGCGGCAATGGGCATAGCAAAGGACAGGGCCTTAAGTTTATATTCCTTAACTATCTGTCTCCATATTTGAACAGTGCTATGAATAATTGGATTGGAGCTGTAGTGTGTTTTCTTAAGACGAATGGGGGACAGTGCAATCGCACCAAGAGAATAGGGTATACAATCTTCCCGCTCAATATCCAGCCAGGATCCTAGTATCGCCGTATCATCTAACCAATAAGCAATATGTTGTATAGTTGTTGCAAAATAGTAACTCTTGAACTCTGGCAAAGCAAGGCCTCCATGTTTTCTCTGCTTAGAGAGACGATTCTTTTTTTATCCTATGACTCTTGTAATTCCAAATAAAAGGGAGGAAAACAGAATCCAGTTTTTTAAAGAATGAACCACTAAGATATATGGGGATGTTTTGAAACAGATAGAGGAGTTGGGGGAGGCAGATCATTTTAATTGCATTTACCCTACCTATTAGAGACAATGGGAGTGACTTCCAAAATTCGATCCTGTTTTTAAATGTACCCAGAATTTTAAGAAAATTTGCTTCATATAATGCACTGTACCCTTTGGTAACCTCAATCCCCAAATATGTCAATTTGTCCAATGTTATTTTAAAAGGCATATTGATGAGTACTTCTGGGTTACTACATTTAACTGGCATCAATTCACTCTTGCCCCAGTTTATTTTATATCCTGAAAAGGAGCTAAAGAGTTCTATTGTTTCTAATAGCTTAGGGATTGAGTCCAACGGTCTTGTTACATACATCGAAATATCATCAGCATACAATGAAATGTTATTAGAAGTATATTTAGTATTATAACCATGTATTCCTTTATGTATCCGAATTGTTTCTGCCAGTGGTTCTAATGCGAGCGCAAACAATAAAGGGCTTAATGCACACCCTTGTCTTTTACCCCGAAATAATTTGAAAGGTTCCGATAAAGTTTTATTTGTAAGTATCCTGGCACTTGGATTACTATACAACAATTTAATCCACGAGATAAATTTTGGTCCAAGTCCAAATTTTTCAAGTACTGCATACAAATAAGACCACTCCACGCAATCAAAGGCCTTTTCTGCATCAAGACTCAAGATAAACAAGTCTTCTTGGGGATGTCTAGACGAATAAATGATATTAAAAAGACGCCTAAAATTATAGTGTGTATGCCTTGTTGGAATAAATCCTGTCTGATCTGAATGTACTAATTTATTTATGTGGGAACTTAGTCTCCTGGCTAAAGACTTGGCTAGGATTTTTTGATCTGTATTCAGTAGCGAGATAGGTCTGTATGAACTGACCTGTTCTAAGTCTTTCCCCTTCTTTGAAATAAGAGCCACAGTTGCTTCATTCAGGGTCTGTGGAAGTGTGCCTTCCTCCTTAGCACAGTTAAACATTTTCAGCAAATACAGAAGCAGTAACTTGCTAAATTTTTTATAGAACTCATTACACAGACCATCAGGGCCTGGGCTCTTCCCACTCTTCAAAGAGCGGATGGTATTACTAAGTTCCAGCCCCGTTACTTCAGCATCCAGAGATGCCCTGTCCTTTTGTTCTAAAGTAGGTAACGTAGAGTTGTATAAAAAGCTTTGCATAGTTTCTGGAGGTGAGTTACAATGAGAGGCATATAATTGTTCATAAAACTGTCTAAAAATACCATTAATGTCCTTATGAGAATTAACCAGTAACCCTGCATCTGACCTGATTGCATGAATGGCCCTTTCACTTTCTCTTTTTCTTAGTTGCCTTGCCAATAACTTATGCGGCTTGTCGCCAAATTCAAAATAATCCTGTTTAACATACATAAAGGCCCTAGATAGTTTTTTTGAGAGTAGTGTATTAAGCTTATACTTAAGGGTGGATATTTTACTATGCAGCTGTACTGATGGCTGCAGGGCATTCTCAGAATCTAATTTTTGTATCTGAGCCTCTAACTGTATGCATTCCCGGTTGCTGCGCTTTTTCTCAGAAGCCTGAAAAGAAATAACACATCCTCTTATATACGCTTTAAATGTCTCCCACAAAAGAACAGGTGATACGTCATCTTTATCATTCGTCTCAAAAAACAGCTTGATCTGCTCCACCAAGTATTCACAAAATCTTTTCTTTGTAAGGAGTTGAGGATTCAATCTCCAAGATCTATGCGCTCCATCTGACTCTAGTATTTTTAATGAAATGCACACTGGACTATGATCTGATATAAGGATGTTATGATATTTAATATTTTGCACCCCATTCAACAGTTTACTATCTAATATAAAATAGTCTATTCGGGAGTATATGTTATGAACTCCAGAATGAAAAGAATAGTCCCTTCCCGTTGGATTTAAAGTTCTCCATACATCCACAAGGCCCGAATGGTCAATAAATGATTTAAGAAAAACAGAGGCATTAGAAGGCATTAGCCTTTGGGTTGATGATCTGTCAAGATAAGTATCTAAAACTAAATTAAAGTCCCCTCCAAGTATCAAATTTGTCGATGAGATATCTGGAATCAAACTAAATGTTTTTCTAAAGAATTCTGGATCATCCCTATTTGGGCCATAGATATTTAACAGTGTAATTGGTATGGCCTGGATTTCCCCTGTAACCATAATGTATCTCCCCTCTTTATCTGCCAAAGTAGACTTATGTAAAAAAGGTACATTTTTGCGAATAATTATTGCTGTCCCCCTTGTTTTCATAGAAAATTTAGAATGAAACACCTGTCCTATCCACTTAGCTCTTATCTTGCAATGTGCATCATTTTTTAGATGTGTCTCCTATAAGAAAATCACATCAGCTTGCAATGATTTTAAGTGAGACAACACCTTACCGCGTTTTATCGGTTCATTTATCCCATTAACATTCCAGGAGGAAAATGTTACAAGCCCTCTATTGCCTCCTCTATCATGGTTACCACTATTGTCCGAAGTCATATCAATTTATAATTATCTGATTTGGCCTCATTGATTCGGATACAATACCAAAGTAGCAACCCCCCCCCCAAAAAAAAACAAAAAAAAAAAAACACAAACACATATACTGGAGTCAACGTCCAACACCAAGGTGATCTCGGGGAGTAGGACCTGCCATCCTCCTTGCGAGACCACACCTCCATCCAACTATCCTCTATCTCTACCTCCAACATGGCAAAGCTCTCTCTAATATATAGCTCCCATTGAGATTAAACAGAAAAACCAGATAACCCTTTAACATAGGGTGCATTATAGTTTGTTACGCATAATGCTTATAAAAGTAAACTAGAGAGGGTTTAACAAGACCCTCAAAATACCTACATTCAGATCAACATATAAAGTAGTATTCCAAAGTCATATAAACAAAAACTCACTCCTAAACAGATGACTGCTAGATATCATCTGAATAGTGGTAGCCACACATGTAGTCGAATCACCGTAGCATTGACAGTCTCCCGCAGGTCACTTTAAACCAAATCCTGCGTTCACCCGCTGTCCATGTCGCTGAAATGCCGTTCCACATATTGTCGAGCTTCTTCTGGATCTGTAAAAAACTTCTCAGTTCCTCCGTATGACACTCGTAGCTTAGCTGGGTACAGGAGTCCGTATTTGACCCCCGGTCTGTCACGAAGCATCTTCCTAACAGCAGTGAAAGTAGCCCGGCGTTTAGCCACCGGTGGCAAGTCCCGGAAAATCTGGATTCGCTGACCACGAAAAGTTATATCCCTGGTGTTCATAACTTTCTTTATAATGTCATCATAAGTGTGGCAATAATGCACTCTTACTATCAGATGTCGCGGTGGCTCGTTGTCCTTGGGTTTTCTCCTCAGGGCTCTGTGGGCTCGGTCTATCACGGGAATCTCCTCGAGATCAAGCGCCTCCTTTAGCAGCTGAGCCGCAAACTCTCTTGTGCCCTGTCCGTCTTCTTTACCCTCCTTCACTCCAGCCACTCTTAAATTTTGCCGTTTCGAGCGTCCTTCTAGATCTAGACATTTCTCAGTTAGGGATTTAACTTGCCCCTGAAGTTTCTCAACTCTGTTCTCCAACTCCCGTATCACATCAGACGAACCGTTAGCCGCTTCAGCTAACTCCTGTAGCGCTTGGCCGTGAGCTTCCATTTCATTTCCCAATGCAGTTACCGCTGTGTCGTTCTCTGCTTTCAGACTTGCTAGATCCCCTCTTAGCACTGTCGTAACTTCTGAGATCTTGGTCTCAATTGTGTTGCAAATTTCAGCCTTAATGCCTGTGAGCTCGGAGCGTAGTGATGCTATTGCCTCCAGCACGGCACTATTGTCCGTGCCCGGGCTTGTATTGGGAACCTCCATAATATGTCCCCGGGCTTCACATGGGCCTTCTCCCTCCGGCGGGTTTGATTTCGGCAAAACTTTTTTGGGCATTCTTAACACGTCTTCTTAGCACTTAGCCACTTTTCGTATATATTAAATTGGTCAACTTCCACCACTGCATAAAAGTTCTTTCTGGTTCGTTCTGTATGAAGTTTTTTTTTGTTTTAAATTGAAATTAACCGGAGCTATCGGTGAACGCAACTCACACGCACGTCGCCATCCCAGAAGTCCCGAGGGGGTGCTGTTTCATTAAGAACTGTAGCACTTGTGTCTTCTGTTAACCATGTTTCTGTCAGAAAAAGAAAATCTAAACTGTGAGAAATGATGAAGTCATTAACTAACAGTGATTGTTGGACAGAGATCTAACATTTAGTACAGCAGCTTTATGAAGTTTACACTGGTCTCTGTTGTATTCTGAGTTATACAAGGTACAGTTAACAGATTAGATCCATTCACCCCACAAACTGACCGTGTTCGATTCCTAATTTTACTAACACAGGAATCCTACTGGGTCCAGGCTTGATCTCAGAACAGCTGTCAGTAGTAGCAAAACTACAGCAAGGACCCTGAACGCATCATGGATGTTATCTTTGTTGTGAATTCTGCTGCTCTGGGAACCTCCTGCACCTCCTCCTGTGTCCTGCTCTGCCAGGACAGATGATCTAAGAGGAGGATGAGGAGGGGGAGGAGGTGGAGCCCTGTATTTCTTGGTAGATGGTGGTCGCTGGGGTCTGGAGACATCCTTTGAAGACCTTGGGTGATGTGGAGAAGAGGGTCTGGTGAGGGGGGAGAGCTGGGAGTTGATCGCTTCTCTGCTGTGTCCTTCGCTCTTATCTGTACATCATGTTTGGGTTTGCCGTCCCAACAGCATGACGCAAGTGTGCACCAAGTAATCTGCATCCAGTTAGATTTGGATGCACACCATCAGGTCTGAATCACTCCTTACAGTTCCACAAGATACTGAAGTTATCAATGAACTTTATCCCATGGGTGATACATGCGTTTGATAACCATGTGTTCAGACCAAGAAGCCTACTGAAAAGTTCAATTCCTTTACCCGCTGTAGCAGGGGCGTTTCCTGGACCTGGGAACACTGGGGGCTGAGCCCACACCCTCACTGAGAAATCTCGGTGAAGCAACGTAGTAAAAACAGCTTTTTATTTAAGCTTCTTGAGCATTGTGTCACCTTGTTTAAAGCCAAATACTGTAATATGTCCTTCGATATGTATTTATTTTCAATCTTAAACGTGACCATGTAAACAAGATCTCTAAAATCATATTAAACTTTTACTTTTCCAGACATCTGCTGTTTATCTCCACAACCTGCTCTTTAGTGCACATCTTCTGCAACAAAAGGATGAACGTGAACTGTTTTCAGTCACTTATAATTTTCAGAATAAAGATTATTTACTTTAAGTATTTACTACCTCTCTATCATCTCATCTGTCTCTTCCTTCTTTCCCTACAGGCTTCACTTGTTTTCCTTCCATCATTTCCCTTCTTTCCTTCTTTTACTTGCTGTTTTCCATCTTTACCATTACTACTTTTTCAGTAGTATAGCCGAGTTTAAACTAGTGGTAAACTCTGATTTTTCCTCCCAGTCTCGAACACGGCTGTCCTGGAGCAACACACACATACAAGAACCACCAACCTCACAAAGGTGAGACCATGAAAGACTGGTTTTTATTCCAAATAGAAATGTATTCTGAGCAACATAAAATGAAAAACACTCTTTAAAACTCCCGGAGGTAAACAAAAACATTAGTAAATACATTTATGATAAAGCTGTTCTTTATTTATCTATATTTAAACTAAAGCAGCATCTAGAAACCAAACATCCAACACTGGGAAAGCTGTTTCTATCTAGTACAACACAAACACATGCGCGCACACACACACACACACACACACACACACACACACTCACAGCAGCGGGTAAACCAGCAAACCCCGCAGATTTCACCACTGGATTTAATGCAAATGTGTAGAACAGAAAAGGGCAGGGCTAACGGTTTAGTATAGCTAGCTTAACCTTCGAAGTACCAAGTACTGTCATAAATGACATACAGGGTTTAAATTGTCTGTGGTTCACCTGTTTCGTGTGTTGGCCCAGAGTCTTCCACAACTGAAGAATTGTCTCTCTTCTCTAAATAAAAAACCGCCTGACGTCCATCGGATAGCTTCTCTAGTCCTTCTGTTTGTGGAGTTTTGGCCTCCTGGTCTGGTTAGCCCTGGGCTGAGTTTTAGGGCTATTTCTTAAGTTTTGATCGATCCTTGCATTACATTCATCATCATTCATTTTAATATGAGTCAACACATCATATTTATTATGCAGTGAGACTTCAGGTGGTGGAGTGAGTGCTGCAGCTTTAAATATCCTGCTTGATTTACCTCTGCGACGAACAACATCAGACCAGGTTCTGGCCGGGGTTGATGACTTTGGTCTGGCACCAACACTGTTCCAGAAGGAGAGATCAGTCTGATGGTCCGGTTTGGGATTTTCCTCACCTATTCCAATGTCATTTGAACACACACAGGGAAGTGTATCAGCCAGGTCTGTAGCGGGAGGCTCCACATTCGACATGCCTTCTCATATGAAGATTTGACTCAATCCATTTGACAACTCAGTAGCTTGTACAGAAGCTACTACAGAGTCAATAAATTCTTCATTCACACGAATGTCTTGCAGTGTTTCAAAATTTATTTATTTTTATTTATTTTTTTTTAACGGCGCTGTAGGAAACGGCTGCCTTACCAGTGTCTCTTACGCACCCGAGTGTTTCTTTCTTTCTTTCTTTCTTATCGTTTTATTCCTTATTATATATATATATATATATCCTATTAAATATTTTTTAACTCTGGTATGACACTTTCACGTCGTCTTCAAGAGAGGAACTTTTTTCATGGAAGAGTAACGTCGGAATGCAGCACAACGTACCGACAGAGCTGAGGAGAAAGTACAGATGCTGCAAGTCAGGATCTAAGTCAAAGGCTGCTCGATGGCGTTTTAAGCCAGTGATCTCCTCTGTTCTAATAGGGAACGTCAACTCACTACCTAACAAGATGGACGAGCTGTTGGCACTGAACAATCAATGGAATTATCGCGAGTGCAGCTTATACATCTTCACAGAGACATGACTCACTGATGCGATACCGGATGGTAACGTGGATCTACCGGGTTTCACTGCTGTGAGAGCTGACAGAGACATGAACGCCTGCGGTAAGAGCAGAGGTGGGGGGCTCATCATATATGTGAACAAACGTTGGTGTTGCCCAGGACATGTCTCAGTGAAAAAGGAACTGTGTTGCCAGGACTTGGAACTGTTAGCCGTTAGTCTGCGGCCATATTACTTGCTGAGGGAGCTTAGTCACGTGATCGTGCTCTGTGTTTACATCCCGCCCAGCGCGGATGCATCAGCTGCCTGTGAGAAGATACACACAGTAACAGCAAGGCTGCAGACAAAGCACCCTGAGGCGTTTATGGTCATATCTGGAGATTTTAATCATGCTTCCCTGGACTCTACCTTGGCCTCCTTCTACCAGGCTGTAGACTGTCCCACAAGGAACAACAGAACAATAGACCTGCTGAACTCCAATGTGAAGGATGCCTACAGAGCCACCCCCCTCCCCCACTTGGAAAGTCTGACCACAACCTGGTTCACCTACAGCCACAGTACACCCCCCTGGTCAAAAGGATGTCTAAAACCACACGCTCGATCAAGAAGTGGTCACCTGAGGCAGAGGATGCTCTGGTGGAGGATAAACTGAGTGAGAGCCGTATGAAGGAGGTCTGGGATGGTGTCAACACCATCACAGGCTTCAGATAAAAGTCTGGGATGGTGTCAACACCATCACAGGCTTCAGATAAAAGTCTGGGATGGTGTCAACACCATCACAGGCTTCAGATAAAAGTCTGGGATGGTGTCAACACCATCACAGGCTTCAGATAAAAGTCCATAACAGCGGGGGGGGGGGGGAACAGTGGAAGAAGCAAACAGGCTGAACATGACCAGCCCACTGTCCCCCCTCCCCCACTGCCTGCGCCAGGAGGCCATCCGGGGCCCTCGGCCCCTTGCTCAGGCATCTTTGGATTGCCAGTTCTTGGAGGGGTCAGCGGCTGCCGATCGTGGCTCACTGGGGCCTGTGCCCCGTGACCATGGAGGACTCCGGCTGGGGCCTTCTTCTGCCTCCCTCTGGGTGGGTCCAGGGTGGTCTTCGTGGTGGGGGGACTTGGGTTGGCGCTCCAGGATTGCTGCTGATGGCCTGGGTCTCTGGGCCGCCCTAGTCTGCCTCCAGCCTCCATAGAGGCGTTGCCACATCTGCAGGATCACATTCATCTCTGATCCTCCTCTTCCTCATCCTCTGCATGCTGACTCAGCACTGAGGTGTCCAGTGTGTTTATACACTAAGAGATGCTTTGGTTCAGGTGTGTGTGTTTCTGGTTCTTTGGTTGTTGTTGTGATACATGTTGTTGTTGTCTTGGTTATTTTTTAGGAACTCCTGATGATTGTCTGCTTAGTTTACCTGTAAAAGCTGTAGAAAATTCTCTGTTGTGTTTCTGTACAGGTGTAGCAGCTGCTTGTCTGCTGTTAGGTTGGACTGAAGCTCGTTGCTTCTATCTGCTGGATCTTTGTCTCCTCTTTTTTTTCTACTTTCCTTTTTACTTCTTCATTGTTCTCCTTCTTTTCGGTCCCTCTGGTCAGGTCCAGCAAGAAAACATAAATTCCATTAATTCAAAATAAATAAGATAAAATAAATAAATTAATTAATCAGATTATCAAGAGGAGCCTTATAATCATAAAGCTCCTCTTGGCAAAGCCAATTTGTTTGGCACAACACAGCAGCCAGACCATCATTCTGCCGCCACCGTGCCGGACAGGACAAGGTGAGAAAGAAGAAAAAGACAGTGAAAGTATTGAGGAGGAAGAGGATTCTTCCTTGGCTCAGTCTCCACAACAACCATGCATGGACAGCAGATGTAAAGGTGAGAGAAAAGAGTTTCAAAGGTGACACTGGAGCAGATGTCATTGCAATAACAGAGTCAGACTTGGACAAAGTATTTTGAAAAGATAAAGTGCCTGTTCTCCAGCAGCCAGAGAAACTCTTGTTAGACCCTAGAAGGACACCACTGGATGTTGCAGGATTCACAAAGTTACAGCCCTAGTACAGAACAAAGCAGATAACAGAGAAGGTCTATGTCGTTAAGAATCTCAGTACACCACTGTTAGGCCTACCTGCCATCACAGCTCTTGGCCTACTAGTGCATGTTAATACTGTTTCAATGAACACTGAAAACAACCTTCCCCAAAATTCCTAGAAATTTATTATTGTTGTAGTCCAAAACTGTTTAGACAGAATCCAAAGTCTCTGGAAAGAGGATTGTTGTCCTTGTCCATATGAATGTTGAAGTCACCAAGTATTATCGTATTTGGAGAGAGTGAGGATAGATGGGCCAGAAGAGCCGCAAAGTCATTCAAAAAGTCCTTATTAGGTTTAGGTGGTCGGTACACATTACATAGAATAATGGGAGTTGAACCAGAGAGTTGTAAGGCCATGTATTCAAATGAATTAAGCGCCAGAGCCTCAAGCGGCTTTAATTTCCACTGCTGGCGGTGAATCATCGCGATACCACCCCCCTTTACCGGAGCCGCGAGGTTTACACATGTAAACAAACTCAGGTCGAGCGGATGGGTTGAGATGAATAAAGTCACTGGGCTGTTGCCAAGTTTCAGTTAAACAGAGAAAATCCAACTTACAGTCCGAGATGAGATCCTGGATGAGATCCCCCTTGTTCGTAAGAGAACGGATTGCAAAAACCAAAATCCTTGTCTGAATGACTACCACCCAGAAGCCCTCACTTCCACCATCATGAAGTGCTTTGAGCAGTTAGTTAAATCATTCATTACTTCCTCCATCCCGGACTCATTAGACCCACTTCAGTTTGCCTCCAGGCCCAACAGGTCAATGAAGATGCCATCGCCTTCACCCTCCACACTGCCCTTTCCCATCTGGACCAGAGGGACACACATGTGAGATGCTATTTATTGTCTACAGCTCAGCCTTTAACACCACTGTGTCCTCCAAACTCGTCACCAAGCTCAGAGACCTCAGGCTCAACAGCGCCCTCTGTGACTGGATCCTGAACTTCTTGACAGGCAGACTACAAGCGGTGTGGATGGACGGCACCACCTCCTCCACCCTGACTCTGAACACCGGTGCCCCCCAGGGCTGTGTGCTCAGTCCTCTGCTGTACTCCTTGGTCCTGTCGTCCATGGAGGACTTCTACACCCAGCGGTGGAGGAGGAAGGCCACCAAAATCATGACGGACCCCAGCCACCCCAGTTACAAACTGTTTTATCTGCTACCGTCTGGCCGACGGTTTGGCAGCATTCAAGCCCGTCCCACCAGCTCAGGGACGGCTTCATACATTCAGGACATAAGACTTCTAAATGCTGTCAGCAGCAACGCTGCCTTTAAATAACAACATCTTTTTGTTGCATATTATTATTATTTTATAATATTGTATACTTTACTTTGTTAATTTTATAATATTTTTTTTTGTTTGTTCTCTTGTGACTATTTTTATCATTATATATTCTTTCAGCATTGTTGGAGAGCCTGGGATTTAATGTAATTGTTGTGCAGTGACAAAAAATTTAATCTTAATCCTAATCTTAAAACTCTGAAAGATGCCCTAACCTCACCCCCAGTGTTTGCAATGTACGACTCAAACAGAAACACTAGGTTAGGAGGTGTTCTCCTCCAGCTGTGGGAAGACGGACGGAGAGCGGTAGCTTACGCATCGAGTTCACTCTCTCCTACAGATCAAGTGGAAAAAGAGGCCTTAGCTTCTACTTGGGCATGTGAGCGATTCTGTAATTTCCTAGTAGGCAAAGACTTCTGCCTGGAAACAGATCACAAACCTCTTCTTTCATTACTAGGAGGACAAGCCCTGGATCTTCTTCCACCCAGGATTCAGCACTTCAGAATAAGACTCATGTGTTACTCGTATAAGGTAGAGTACTCAGCAGGTAAATTGCTCTGTCCAGCTCACCTCTGGAAATAAAACAGACACAATCTGACAAGGAACTGATGAAGAACACAGACATATATGTGGACAGCATTGCTGAAATTATGCCTGTCAGCTTATCACAAACGGACCAGCTGTGCTGTGTCACTCACAATGAAAGATTCACAATGAATGCAAGACGGTGTGTTACATAACTTCACCAAGGCGTTGTAAAATGTACAGCCTGAGCTTGCCAGACAGTCGGGTGGCCTGGGCTCAGCCAAGAAATAAGAGAAAGGCTGTTAAAGTGCAGAACATGCATACAAGAAAGACACAACTGCAATGAGCCACTTGTGCCAACTGAATACCAGGACCAACCATGGCAAAGAGTGGGTACAGATCTGTTTGAGCTAGAAGGAAAAACTGACCGTCTTGCTTTGGACTATTTTCCAGGTTAAGAACTAAAAGCTTGTGAGAATAGAAATGTTTTGAGTCTGCATTGAAAGGAAGATCTTGTGTGTTTGCGCTTCTCGTATGAAATGTGCTGTATAAATAAAACTGACTTGACTTGTACTTTTGAAATTGCTCAGATTCAGCTGATTTTGAAGTCCAAAATACTATCATGGTCAGCCAGTTTAAAGAAAGCCTACTCCACCAATGCTATCAGGAGAGCCATGCGACGTGCAGATACCACCTCCCGTCTGGAACTTCTTTAATCTGACGGGATTAAGAAGATGGACAGTGGCTAATTAGTTGAAGCTGACACCTGCATGGCTTTTGGAGGTGTTGTATTAATGCTGAGAGGGACTTTGTCAGATCTGCAGACGCTCTGATGAAGGCTCACTTTTATCTATGATGTGAGCCAAACAACTCAATGTCAGAATTTTGTTCTCCTTCATCTGGATACTGAGATAATTCAACCAGATGATCAGAAAAACCTAAAGAGTTACAGATGTTAAACATAAAAAAGCAGATTAGAAAAGAAAAACTTTTTATCAATAAATCAGACTCCAGGTGTTCCAGGACTCTCAAAAATTGGATCAGACATCAGGCTTTCTGGTAGTTTGTTCCAGATATCAGGTCAGAAATGCTGAATATTTAGTGGTTTGTTTGGACTTCATCTTGTCTCCTCTCCGTCAGCTGCTCCATCCTCCACCAGGAGCCTCCCCTCCAGCTCGATGGCAGATGTCTACGGGAACAGCGTCTCTCTGGTCTCTCTGGATTCCAGTGTTTTCTTCAGCGAAACGGCGGTGTCCTCCATCACAGATCCTCTCGGTGTCTTGATCATCAACGTGGGAGGAATCCGCTACATTCTGTCCCAGGAAATGCTGGTGTCCCACCCAGAGACGCGGCTGGGAAAACTGGTCAGCTGCAGCCGGGACTCAGTGCTGGAGCTCTGCGATGATGCAGACTTCCTGGAAAACGAGTTCTTCTTCGACAGAAACTCACAGACCTTTGAGTAGGTGGTGCATTCTTTCACTATGACATCAAATGTTAGAAACTCTTTAAATGTTTCTATTCAACCTGATTCAGGAAGATGAAGCTAAACAAATGCTGGAAGGAATAGCAGTGTAAACTTCCCTCAGAAGATTGTCAATCTGATATTTAATTATTTACAGTTTTAATTTGTGTCATCCAGTTTTTAGACAGCAGTCATCTGGTGTCCTCCATAAATCAGGGAATCATCGGCATACAGTGATAAACTCTCTAAACTCTAAATCTAAGAATATACCTCATTTTTAGCCTCGTGTTCTTGTAGCAATCAGTTCTATAATCAATGTAACCATGGTTCAAATTATTGGGGAGCTAAGGGGAGCTAAGCTCCCCCCAAAAAGCAGAGGGAATCCTCTAAAGACATTTAGCTGATTTCCTGATGCTGCAAAAGTGTTGCCAGAGCAAAGTGGAGAGGGTGCTCTGTGGCTTTGCGGCTAATCGCAGCAACTTTAGTCAATGAGAGGGTTCCCACCAGGCGCACCACTCAGTGTCTCTAAAGCATCCATGAAGCTTCCGTGAAGCATCTGTGAAATGTTCCTGAAGTCTTTGTGAAGCGTCGTGACTTTCCGCTTCCCCAAAATGACATGGCTGTTCTATTTTTGATGCTTGCTGTTCAGAAACCTGTTCAGAGGCCTCATTTATCAACCGTGTGAAAAAGAATGTTCTAAATTCTTGCGTAGGACTGAAATTTAGAATGTGTGTAAGTACAAATTAATCCTGATGTATCAAACTTGCATATGCACACCAGTAAGTACTCTGTTGATAAATCCCACCTTTTCTAAATATCCATGCTCGTGCATGTTCAGGCTCATTTGCATTCAGAAACGTCTCCAATTGACCATATATGGTAGAATATGGTAGAATGCGTGAATGGACTTTTTTTCTCTCCAACATTATTGCAAAGAGGGAGAAGATTTTCTCCAACACAGAAATTGAGGTACTTGTAGAGGAAGTGGAAGGAACCAGAAAATACTGTTTGGAACACAATGCAGGCGCGACCAACAAAAGAAAAACCACGGCTTGGGCGAAGGTAACACCTGCATTAACTGATGGATAAGAGGAAAGAGTCTCAAAAAAAAAAAGAAATGGTTTGACATCAAAGTAAATCTGCTCCTGGTTGGCTATAGGGGTCATTAGCATGGCTTCAGTGGATATCCCCGATCACCTGCAGACATGCTGTAACACCGACCAGCCCGCAGCAGCTCCTGCTTGGAGGCAAACCCCCACAGAGCTAATCTGCAGAATAAATGAATCGTGCTTCCTCCAGGC
This sequence comes from Melanotaenia boesemani, assembly GCF_017639745.1. Classification (NCBI taxonomy): domain Eukaryota; kingdom Metazoa; phylum Chordata; class Actinopteri; order Atheriniformes; family Melanotaeniidae; genus Melanotaenia; species Melanotaenia boesemani. Next base: position 954,947 of record NC_055687.1, on the reverse strand, counting down.
CACCGGAAAACTACGTTTAACAGACATATTGCAGATTAGTAGGACATTAATAGAATGAAAACCTTTCCTGTTTACGGAGCTGAATTCATTGTTTGATGGTGCTTTTATATAGATTTGGTGCAATCTATGGCTCCAATTATGTTTGGGAATCCAGCCGTGGCTGAAATCTGTGTTTAATTTTGGCTTCTCTGTGTCTGTCTAGGAACTGAATGTAAGTTGGGACCAGAAAAATGAAATAATTAAATACTGCATAAATTCAACAGGATGTTTTTGGGGAAGCGGTAGCTGCTGAGAGAGCACTCTGTGCTCTATCTGAACAGCTCGGTACACTTTATAAAACACCTCCCTGCACCTACCACTACGTTTAGTGCTTACGCAGGTAAGAATTGTGCTTAAATTTACACATTTTCCTAAGCACAAGTACAAGTTAATAAATCCCAAATTTTGCGTGGGAATGTTCGTACGCACACATTATGCACACTACTGTACGTATGCATGGTTGATAAATGAGTCCCCTGGTCATTCTAGAGCAGAGTGGATGGTTCAGGCTGGAACTCAGTCGATAAAAAGCATAGTACATCCAGTGGATTTTAAAAATACTATGTGCATACTATGTGGATTACATTTTACTTTGAAACAACATTGTGTCATCACTCGCTGCATGGTTACTGAAAAGTCTGCTCTGAACTGAAACCAGAACACAGTGGATCTTCATGAAAAGAGACGTTGTCAGTGGGTAATGTCTGGATTCTCCTGATAGACTGACTAATCTGATATCTGCAACTCCTCTGCTGAAACATGGACATGGGGTTGGAAGAGGTTCTGTAGAAAAAGAACCAACACGCTTCCAACTTTTAACAGTTCTGAGACAGCTGGTTAGAATAATGTCCTCATGTGTTTCTGTCTACAGTGACCAACTCAGAACCTGCGAACCTAGAAGTTGTCATTCCTCGAGAGGAGCTGACACATTTGAAGCATCTCAGCTGATCCAGTAAAGACTTATTAAACCAGTTTTCAGCAGTGTTTCTGTTTGTTGACAGGTATGTGATTAACTTCTACCGGACGGGTCATCTCCACGTCATGGAGGAGCTCTGTGAGATCTCCTTCCTGCAGGAGATCCAGTACTGGGGCATCAATGAGCTTTGCATCAACTCCTGCTGCCGTGAGCGCTACTACCGCCGCAAGGAGCAGAAAGAGACCCTGGACCTGCAGCAAGAGTTTGAGGCCGATAATGGCGAAGAGGACTTTATGGGTGCTGCCTGCCCTGCTCTCCGTCAATGCCTGTGGAACCTTCTGGAGAAACCTGAGTCATCTCGCGCAGCTCGGACTATCGGCTCGCTGTCGGTCTTCTTCGTGGTGCTGTCGGTCATCAACATGGTGCTCATTTCCCTGGACCTGGGCGAGGACTATGGATGGGAGGGGCTGGGGATTGGTGTGCCAGTGCTGTTTGACGTCCTGGAGTATGTATGCGTGATGTGGTTCACAGGTGAGCTGGTTCTGAGGTTTCTGTGCGTCAGAGACAAGTGTCGGTTCAGTCGGAACATCCCCAACGTCATCGACCTGCTGGCCATCCTGCCGTTCTATGTCACGCTGGCAGTGGAGAGTCTCCATGGAGGATCCACCGAGCTGGAGAACATGGGTCGCGTGGTCCAGGTGCTCCGCCTCCTCAGGTCACTGCGCATGCTTAAGCTGGGACGACACTCTACAGGTAAACCCACACTCCAAAGGTAAACCCACACTCCAAAGGTAAGGGTGGTCTGCATCTGGGTCTAGTTCTGGTCTGAACCATGTTCTGGTCTGGATCTGTTCTGGTCAGCTGCATTTGATACTGGATGAACAAAGTTCAGGTGAATGACAGAAATTTAAAGGAAGTGACAAAGAAGGAAAAAGACGAATGTAGTGGATAGATGGTGGAAAGATCTAGCTTGGATCTTAGCTGGTTATTAGCTGTTAGTAGCTCGTCGTAACTGGTTAATAGCTGGTTTGTAAGCAGAGTCTGGGGACCCTGGTGTTGGCTCTGCCATCTTTGGGGCTGAGACTGCTGAGGTGGTTAAAAAGCTCCTCAGTGGCAGGGCCCCGGGGGTGGATGAGGTCTGCCTAGAGTTCCTTAAGGCTCTGAATGTTGTAGGGTTGTTTGGTTGACACGCCTCTGCAGCATCGCATGGACATCGGGGACAGTTCCACTGGACTGACAGACTAGGGTGGTGGTGCCTCTCTTCAGAAAGGGGGACCAGAGGGTGTGCTCCAACTACAAGGGGAATCACACTCCTCAGCCTCCCTGGTAAGGTCTATTCAGGGGTGCTGGAGAGGAGGGTCTGTCGGATAGTTGAACCTCGGATTGAGGAAGAGCAGTGTGGTTTTCGTCCCGGTCATGGAAGAGTGGACCAGCGCTATACCCTCTTCAGGGTCTTGGAGGGGCTATGGAAGTTTGCGCAACCAATCTACATGTGCTTTGTGGTGTTAGAGAAGGTGTTTGACTGTGTCCCCCGGGGACTCCTGCAGGGGGTACTCAGGGAGTATGGAGTGCCGGACCCGCTTGTACGAGCTGTCCGGTCATCGTACGACCGTTGTCAGAGCTGTCAGAGTCCTCATTGCTGGCAGTAAATCAAAATTGTTTCCGGTGAGGTTTGGACTTCGCCAAGGCTGCCCTTTGTCAACGATTTTGTTTGTAACCTTTATGGACAAAATTTCTAGGCGCAGCCGAGGTGTTGAGGGGATCCAGTTTGGTGGCCTCAGGATAGGGTCTCTGCTCTTTGCAGATGACGTGGTTCGGTTGGCTTGATCGGGCCGTGATCTTCAGCTCTCACTGGAGCAATTCGCAGCCGAGTGTGAAGCGGCTGGGATGAGAATCAGCACCTCCAAATCCAAGACTATGGTCCTCAGCTGGAAAAGGGTGGAGTGGTCTGCAATAGGGTCCTGCCCCAAGTGGAGGAGATCACGTATCTCAGGGTCATGTTCATGAGTGAGGGAAGGATGGAGTGGGAGATCGACAGGTGGATCGGTGCGGCGTCTGCATCGGTCTGTCATGGTTACGAAGGAGATGAGCCAAAAGGCAAAGCTCTCGATTTACCGGTCGATCTACGTTCCTACCCTCACCTATGGTCACGAGTTGTGGGTAGTGACCGAAAGATCGCGAATACAAGCGGTCGAAATGAGTTTTCTCCGCAGGGTGGCCGGGCTCTCCCTTAGAGATAGGGTGAGAAGCTCGGTGATCCGGGAGGGGCTCAGAGTAGAGTCGCTGCTCCTCCACATCGAGAGGAGCCAGATGAGGGGGCTTGGGCATCTGGTTAGGATGCCTCCTGGACGCCTCCCTGTTGAGGTGTTCCAGGCACATCCCACTGGAAAGAAGCCCCGGGGAAGACCCAGGACACGCTGGATGGACTACATCTCTCAGCTTGCCTGGGAATGCCTCGGGATCTCCTTGGAGGAGCTGGTGAATGCGGCCGGGGAGAGGGAAGTCTGGGTTTCCCTGCTTAGGCAGCTGTCCCGTGACCTGACTCTGGATAAGCAGCAGACGATGGATGAATGGATAACAGTTAGTAGCTTTTAGTACCTGGATAGTAACTGGTTAGTACCTGTTAGTAGCTGCCAGTAGCTGGTTAGTAGCTGCCAGTAACTGGTTAGTAGCTGTTAGCAACTGGTTAGTAACTGATTTGTAGGTGTTAGTAACTGGTTAGTAAATTGAAGTAGCTGTCAGTAACTTGTTAGTAGCTGTTAGTAACTGTTAGTAACTGGTTAGTAGCTGTCATGAACTGGTTAATAGCATGTTAGTAGCTGCCAATAAGTGGTTAGTACCTGGTTAGTAGCGGGATAGTGGAATATTTAATATGAGTAAATGCTCACAGAATGTGGCACAATTATAAAGCTATACAGTTGCACCCACAGTTTGATGACAATGTCAGCATCATGAATGAGGAGTAAATATATATCAGGTCTGGCTGCCGTCCAATGACCCATGCACCAGGTTCTGGGATCTGGTGCAGGCAGCAGACTTTTTCTGCAATGCTAGGTACCAGTAAACAGAATCAGAACCAGAATCCATTCATCTCTATGAGACACATCATTTCTCATAAACATTGCGAAATCGAGCTGCAGATTTAGATGTAACTTTAGTTTTCTTAACACTGGGAAACAGCAGAACTTTAAGTGAAAAAAAATCTTAGCAGCAGTTGTCAAATTAGAATCAAACTAAAAATCAACTTCATATCAAGAAAGAAGCTGAATCTGATATTGTTTAATTAGACAAAACCATCCACAGTCATTTCTTTGGATACAGAAAAACCACTTGGCTGAGTAAACTGGAAATTTTTATTTGGAACATTAAACAAATTTGGGTTTGGATCATCTTTCATAGACTGGATTAAAATATTATATAACAACCCAAAATGCACGTGTGAAGACCAATGATCAAACTTCTCCAAGCTTCTGTTCACAGAGAGGAACCAGACAGGGCTGCCCGCTTTCTCCATCACTCTTTGCTATTTTTATTGAACCCCTAGCTGCTGCCGTAAGACAAAATAAAGAGATTATAGGAGTCCATGCCAACAATATAGAACATAAAGACAAAGGCAAATTTATTTGTATAGCACATTTCATGTACAGGGTGTACAGAATTATTAGGCAAGTTGTATTTTTGAGGATTAATTTTATTATAGAACAACAACTATGTTCGCGATGAAAACAAAAGACTCATAAATATCAAAGCTGAATATTTTTGGAAGTTGGAGTGGGGCTTTTTTAGTTTTAGTATCTTAGGAGGATATCTGTGTGCAGGTGACTATTACTGTGTATAATTATTAGGCAACTTAACAAAAACCAAATATATACCCATTTCACTTATTTATTTTCACCAGGGAAACCAATATAACAACTCAAAATTTACAATTATACATTTCTGGCATTCAAAAACAAAACAAAAACAAATCAGTGACCAATATAACCACCTTTCTTAACAAGGACACTCAAAAGCCTGCCATCCATAGATTCTGTCAGTGTCTTGATCTGTTCACGATCAACATTGCGTGCAGCAGCAACCACAGCCTCCCAGACCCTGTTCAGAGAGGTGTACTGTTTTCCCTCCCTGTAGATCTCACATTTGATGAGGGACCACAGGTTCTCTATGGGGTTAAGATCAGGTGAACAAGGAGGCCATGTCATTATGTTTTCTTCTTTTAGACCTTTTCTGGCCAGCCACGCAGTGGAGTACTTGGATGCGTGTGATGGAGCATTGTCCTGCATGAAAACCATGTTTTTCTTGAACGATGCTGACTTCTTCCTGTACCACTGCTTGAAGAAGGTGTCTTCCAGAAACTGGCAGTAGGACTGGGAGTTGAGCTTGACTCCATCCTCAACCCGAAAAGGTCCCACAAGCTCATCTTTGATGATACCAGCCCATACCAGTAACCCACCTCCACCTTGCTGGCGTCTGAGTCGGAGTGGAGCTCTCTGCCCTGTACTGATCCAGCCACGGGCCCATCCATCTGGCCCATCAAGACTCACTCTCATTTCATCAGTCCATAAAACCTTAGAAAAATCAGTCTTATGATATTTCTTGGCCCAGTCTTGACGTTTTATCTTGTGTGTCTTGTTCAGTGGTGGTCGTTTTTCAGCCTTCCTTACCTTGGCCATGTCCCTGAGTATTGCACACCTTGTGCTTCTTGGCACTCCAGTGATGTTGCAGCTCTGAAATATGGCAAAACTGGTGGCCAATGGCATCTTGGCAGCTTCACGCTTGATTTTCCTCAGTTCATGGGCAGTTATTTTGCACCTTGTTTTTTCAACATGCTTCTTGCGACCCTGTTGACTATTTTGAATGAAACGCTTGATTGTTCGATGATCACGCCTCAAAAGCTTGGCAATTTTAAGAGTGCTGCATCCCTCTGCAAGACATCTCACTATTTTTGACTTTTCAGAGTCCGTCAAATCTCTCTTCTGACCCATTTTGCCAAAGGAATGGAAGTTGCCTAATAATTAGGCACACCTGATATAGGGTGTTGATGTCATTAGACCACACCCCTTCTCATTACAGAGATGCACATCACCTGATATGCTTAATTGGTAGTAGGCTTTCAAGCCTGTACCGGTTGGAGTAGAACAACATGCATAAAGAGGATGATGTGGTCAAAATACTCATTTGCCTAATAATTCTGCACATAGTGTACAAGACAATTCAAAGTGCTTTACATAAATCATTACAGCAGGGTGCAGAAAGCAAAACAAGTGCATTAAAAAAGAGTAATACAATAAAAAATAAATAAATAAAGATTAAAAGAAATGCAATTAATGAAATAAAATCAAAAGGAATATGTTAAAATAAAAAAGATAAAATGCAAGAAATAAAGTTAAAGACAATATTAAAATATTATTCTTCTAAATAAAAACTATTGAAATGCAGCAGAGAACAGGTGGGTCTTTAACCTGGATCTAAATAAACTGAGTGTTTCAGCTGATCTGAGGCTTTCTGGGAGTTTGTTCCAGACATGTGGAGCATAGAAGCCGAATGCAGCTTCTCCATGTCTGGTTCTGACTCTGGAACTGATAAGAAACTGGATCCAGATGACCTGAGGGTTCTGGTAGGTTCATACTGGGTCAAGAGGTCTCTGACGTATGTTGGTCCTAAACCATTCAGAGCTTTCTAGACCGGCAGCAGAACTTTAAAGTCTATCCTCTGACGGACCGGCAGCCTGTGTAAAGACCTCAGAGCTGGACTGATGTGGTCCACTTTCTTGGTCTTAGTGAGGACTGGAGCAGCAGAGTTCTGGATCAGCTGCAGGTGTCTGACTGATGTTTTAGGTAGAACCTGTAAAACATTGTTACACCCAGATTTCTGGTCTGGCTGGTGGTTTTTAGGACTGAGTCCATCACTACACCCAGATTTCTGGCCTGGTTGGTGGTTTTTAGGTGTATAGACTGAAGCTCTGTGATGACCTTTAATCGTTTCTCTTTGGCTCCAAAAACCATTACTTCAGTTTTGTTTTAGTTTAACTGAAGAAAGTTCAGATACATCCAGTCATTAATCTCCTCAATACATTTACCAAGAGCCTGTACGGGGCCTCGGTCTCCTGGTGACATTGTAATATATACCTGTGTGTCATCTGCGTAGCTATGGTAACTAATGTTGTTCTTAATGACCTGTACCAGTGGGAGCATGTAGATGTTAAACAGAAGAGGCCCCAGGATGGAACCTTGGGGAACTCCACATGTAATTCTTGTCTGCTCAGATGTAAAGTTACCTACTGACACAAAGTACTTCCTGTTCTCTAAATAAGATTTAAACCAGTGCAGTGCCAGAGAGGCCACCCAGTTCTCCAGTAGGGAGTAATATATTGAGGTCGACTGTATCAAAAGCAGCACTGAGGTCCAGTAAGACTAAGACTGACATTTTTCCATCATCTGTATTCAAACATATGTCATTAATGACTTTGGTCAGAGCATCTCGGTGCTGTGGTGCCGTCTAAAACCTGACTGGAAGACATCGTAGCCGTTGGTTTGTGTTAAAAAGTCGTTTAGCTGATGAAAAACGACTTTTTGATGATCTTAGAAACAGAAGATCTGAGATCGGCCTGTAGTTGCTCATTTGTGTCTAGATTGTTCTTTTTAGCAGGGGTTTGATTACAGCTGTTTTTAGAAGTTCTGGGAAGACGCCCGAAATTAAAGACAAGTTCACAACCTGGACCAGATCTGGCTCCAGAGTCTTTGAGACCGTTCTGAAGAAACCTGTGGGCAGGATGTCCAAGCAGCAAGAGGAGGAGTTCAGCTGATGTAAGATGTCGTCCAGATCTTTGGTGTTAATGAATTAAACTGTGTCATGGTGGTTAAACTGGTTTTCATGGACCAGTATGTCTCCTGAACCTGCTGCTGATGAACCTGCTGCTGGTCTGATATTCTGGATCTTGTCTGTGAAGAATTTGGCAAACTCATTGCCGGCTTTGTTGGAATAAAGTTCAGGTGCTACTGACACAGGAGGGTTTGTTATCCTGTCGACAGCAGTAAATAAGACCCGAGTTTTATGACACTTTCTGCTAATAATGTCAGAGAAACAGGACTTCCTGCATTCCTCAGGTGTAAATTATAAAAGTTTATCTTTATACATGTCATGATGAACCTGTAGATGTGTTTTTCTCCATCTACACTCTTTTTTCCATTTTTCACCAGTGTGGAATTTCTCCATGGAGACTTTTTCCTTCCAGAGACAACCTTCACCTTAACAGGAGCAATAGCATCCATAATATTTAACATATTAGCATTAAAACTAGCAGCAAGCTCATTGGCTGAAGCCCTGACAGGGCAGGTGTTAAAGAGAAGACCTGGTTAAACTTCCCACTCCTGTTTTCAGTTATACACGTTCTGTGATCACCTCCATTGACACGTTAGTGTGAACAGAAATCGAATCTCAAAGAAAACACAGTAATGATCAGACAGGCCCACATCACACACAGTAACCATGGAAACGTCCAAACCCTTCCACACCAGTAAGTCTAGAGTCCATCCATCCATTTTCTGCCGCTTATTCAGAGTCGGGTTGTGGGGGCAGCTGTCTAAGCAGGGAAACCCAGACTTCCCTCTCCCGGCCACATTCACCAGCTCATCCAGAGGGATCCCGAGGTGTTCCCAGGCCAGCCGAGAGATGTAGTCTGTCAGAATCGTTTCCAGTAAGTCTAGAGTGTGTCCTTTAATGTGTGTGGGCTCTGTTATATGCTGAGTCAGCCCAACGTTGTCCAGACTGTGACTCAGGTCTTTAGTGGCTTTGTCCTGAGGGTTGTCTACATGGATGTTAAAATCACCAACAATAATTACACAGTCAAAATCCAAACAGGTTGTAGCAGCAGGTCACTAAACTCTTTATAAAATTCTGCACAGTGCCCTGGTGGTCTATAGAAATTTAGCGATATTATTTTATAATAAGCTTTCAACTGAAGAGCCACGTATTCAAAAAAAGTAAAACTTCTAAGAGATAACTGCTTACACTGAAATGATTCATTAAATAAAACTGCTCCTCCTCTCCTGCTCAGTCTGACCTCACTGATAAAACTAAAGTTGGGAGGGGTTGACTCTATCAGAGCGGCTGTGTTGTTATCTTGGTTTAACCAGGTTTCTGTTAGAAACATAAAATCAAGGTTGTGCTCAGTTATAAAATCATTAATTAAAATGTTTTCCCTGCTAATGACCTAACATTTAATAAAGCTAACTTAATGGGTTTGGAATTGTTTACCCTATGTTTGGGGGCACGCTGTGGCTCACAGGGTATGTTAACTCTACTTAGAAACCTTTTAGAAAGCAGCCCTCTGTGTTCTGACCGAGCTGCTTTTATCCTTCTGTTACCAAACAGTACAGATATTTTTAAACCTTCTAATAAACAGGGGTCCAGCTGGACCTGGGAAATCATGACTGCTGTTATCTACGCAGCCTGGACCCTCCACACATCATACACCCCAAACATGAAGCTGGCATGGTGGTACAGGAGGGGCTGGGTACCCCCCATTTAGCCGCCTTGGTGGGGGATTTATGGGGGACAGAAACATATTGGGGCATGGGGTTAGTTTGGTCGCAATAGTGACCAGCTCTTTCACCTGGGAGGTGAAGTCCAGGAGGGGTGGGGAGGATGGGGAGAGGAAGGGTGACTTGGATGGAGGATGATGAGATGAAGGGGGTGGGTCCTCGTTGAGAGCTTTGGGACTTTCTTCGGGAGGGGGCTGAGGTGGTTTTTTCTTAAGGTTTCCTCTAGGCTCTGTCTTATCACCTAGTTTTGGTCTCTCTTGTCTGTTGTCCTTGTCTGAGGGAACAGAGACTGTTCAGAAAATAAAACAGGTTGGAGGCGAACAGCTTCACTCCTGACCTGTTCAGGCAGAATCCATCCATCTTAAAAAAGTGCCTGCGGTCCCAGAAGAAGCTGAACTGGATGTGTGGTATGTACAGCCGACAGCCATGTGTTCAGACTAAAAGCCTACTGAATCTCTCCACTCCTCCTCTGATGGGAGGGAGAGGCCACTGGTGAATATCCGGGCATCCAGACAGCTGATCGTATCCAGCAGTTCAGTGAAATCCTGCTTCAGCACCTCAGATTGTTGTTTCACAACATCATTCGACCCCACATGCAGGATGAGGTTTTCCAAAGTTGGGTGCGCTGCCACAATTTGCGTAATTTTGCCTCTGACATCTGATACCAAATCCTTGGGAAAGCCTAGTACTTTTGTACGTTTTCCACACACATTTCTCACGTCTTTCACACAGAAGTCACCAACAATCAGAGTTTGAGGCCCAGCCATTTGCTTTTCTTGTTGCCTTTTACTTTCTGACTTGTTCTTTGGTCTTACCCTGGTGTGTAGGGAGATTTCATTTTGGTCATCGGATGTAGATCCAGAATCCTGCAGCAGTGGAGCAAACCTGTTCTGTTGCATGTCTGGTTGTTGTGGAGAGGATTTATTAGTTTTCCTTCTGATAACTGGCCATGACTGTGTCTTGCTAATGAGAGGCTTGGTCTGGATGGCAGAGCAGGCCAGCTGGTCGCATCGCTAATCTCAACAAACTGTGCTCTTTGAGATGATTTACTCTTTGGCTTTGCACCAAGAGCATTCCAGGGAGGACTATCAGTGAAAGAGTTATTACATTATCCTCCTTTTTCTTTCCAGCTAAGTTTGTGCTAATTAGCTGTGTGTTAGCACAATCTTGTCCGCTGTTTTTTATTAAAGGCAAGGTTGTTTTATTTCCACACAATCCATTCACTTCCACATTCACCTTGAGCTGTTGAATCTTTGTTTCCAGCATGTTGATCCTCTGTAGAAGTGTGTGATAGTCATCTGTAGAGAAGGGCGACATCTTGCAGCTAGTTAGCTTTAGCTCCTGAGTAACTGTAGATAAGGCTTCTGCTATTTGTAGGCCACGCTGACGTGACACTAACAAGATTGTAAGAGTCTTAAAAAAAATAGCAGTATCCAACCAAATCTACCACAAAATACAGTCCCAGTGATTAATAAGTATCCAGGAGCCATTGCTCATGAGTTTCTTGAGTAGAAAAATAAGAATATTGGCAGAAAAATGCAAGCAGAGGGGAGAGTGAAGCAGCAAGCGTCAGTAGGGGACAGAAGCAGGAAGTAAAGATAAGTCTTTATGCCGATGATGTATTACTTTTCCTCCAGAACTCACTGACATCTTTCCCCCAGACAATCACACTCATTAACACATTCTCATCAATATCTGACTACTCTAATAACTGGTCTAAGACTATTGTTATGGCCATTAACCCTGACCTATAAAACATTCCCCATCTTACAATACTGTCTGGAAACAAAGATATTTAGGCATAAGCATTTCTCCCAGGTTTTCAGAACTAACAAAGCTAAATTATGTCCAGCTACTTAAAACAATAGAGGATGATCTCTCACGGTGGAGACTGTTAACCATGGGAAGGCTTGCCACAGTTAAAATGATGGTTCTATCTATAGTAAACGACCTTTTTTCAATGATACCCACTAAACCATCTTCCAGCTGGTTTAAGTCACTGGATTTACATATATCTGAATTTCTATGGGTAAACAAGCCATCAGTTCAGTGTTGGGAGTAACACATTACAGTAATGATACTACTGTTTTGGGAAGTGAAGTAAAGTAGTTCTTTACATTTAAAATATCGGTAAGGAAATAACTGTACTGGACTACAGTAACGCGTTTTTCTGCGTTACTCGAGCCATGTTTGCATGTGTGTAAAGTCCTGATCTGTTTTAAGTGGTACACGCATGCTGCTGCCTGTGTGTGTGCTTGCCTGGGCACGTTGCCATAAAGATTGATTTGCATGACGTCGCTGATTGTGCACCAACTAAAGAGAAAGAAAAATGGAGCTGGAGAATTGGAGATACGGCTTTTGGTCAGTGGCGATATTCTCATTATTTTGAGTCCAGTCCAGTTTCATTCCAAACTTGTGGTGAAAGATCCTGCTCGCCAGTCAGTGGAAGGAGTCCTTCAGCAGCCGACCCACTGAAACAAGCAGCCGACCCGCCTAAACAAGCAGCCGACCCGCCTAAACAAGCTACGCTTTTTTCAACTTTTCTTGGAGCACAGCAGCAGATAAGACAGAAATGAACAAGCTAGTTGCAAGTTTATTGTAGGAGACATGCTCCCCCTGTCGACCATTGAATGGCCCAGGTTTAGAAAAATACTAGATAAAATGATGATGAGACAAGTGTGCCCATTTCTTCCCACAGACAGAGTTGTTGTTCTTGTGGGTTTAAAGTAATTTTGTTTACAATATACAGTAAACACTTTGCAGACAGGCAGCGATGATTCGGCTATGATGTTTGCCCATGTCTACACAATGAATTAAGAAATGGTAAAGTAAAGCAATAAGTAGTGGGGTTATTTGTCAAATGCAGTAACGAGTAAAGTAATTTCATCACAATTTACAGACGTAATGAGTAACTAGTAACTAATTACTTTTTTAGAGTAACTACCTTAACACTGTATCAGTTCTTTTTTAATGCTTGGTGGGAATTTCTAAAAATAAGCAAGTCTTCACTTTTTCCATGTAAGCTCCACCCATCTGGAACAACCCTGACATCCTGCAAAACAAAGAGATGATTAATTTCACTCAATGGAAAAACTTCTTGTCATTTAATATTCTCACTTCACAATATGGAATCAGCAGCAGTAAATTTCTAGAATATCACCAGCTTAAATCTATTATATGTACGAGATATACCATTAATCAATTAAACTTACAGCTACCTATCAGGGTGGCAGAATTCTTGAATCTCCACGCTCCAAAGCTATTATCAAACATATACATACTATTATCTAAATTAGAAGACTCAATCTCTCTTCCAACTTCAAAATGGGAGGCTGACTTATTCAGTAACTTTAATCAAGATGAATGGTCACAAATATGTTTAAACACTATTCTATTCTATTTTATTCTATTCTATTTTATTCTACAGTCATTTATCAGATGCTTTTATCCAAAGCGACTTACATTTGAGAGGAAGAACAACACAAGCAAGAATTCAAACAAGATGGACGTCATCATTAAGTTGTAGTCAGACCGCTGGAGTCCAGTTGGACCAGGTGCTGTCATGTAGTGTTAGAGGCAGTGTGTATCTTTTTTTTTTTTTTTTTTTTTTTTTTTTTTTTTTTTTTTAAGTAATTTTGTTTAAATCTAAGACCACGATTTCATCAAACATCATCTTGGCCGTAAGTCCACGCAGCTTCTTCAGTACCTGGTTGAGCCAAAGATCTGGACAAATCTTTCTAACTCATTCTGAGTAGAAGAGTTAAGCTAAGTGTGGAAATGCTCCTTAAACAACTGAGTCTTTAGCTTGCTTTTAAAAGTGGATAAGGACTCTGCGGATCGGACGGAGTTTGGTAGATGGTTCCACCACCGGGGAACAACAGAGGAGAAGAGTCTAGCTACTGATGTGGCGCCACCTTGTGGTGGGAGCACTAGGCGTCTTTCACTGGCAGAGCGTAACTGTGGAGAGGGAGTGTAGCTCTGGATTAAGGAGTGGAGGTAGACCGGAGCCGTTTGGGTTATTGTTTTGTAAACCAGAAGCAGAGCTTTGAATCTGATGCGCTGCAACTGGAAGCCAGTGGAGAGCGATTAGCAGCGGAGTGACATGAGCTCTTTTGGGCTGGTTGAAGACCAGACGTGCTGCTACGTTCTGGATCATCTGCAGAGGTTTAACTGAGCATGCAGGCAGGCCAGCCAGTAAGGAGTTGCAGTAGTCAATGCGTGAAATGACCAGAGCCTGGACCAGGAGCTGGACCGTGTGTTCAGTCAGGTAGGGTCTGATCCTCCTGATGTTGTAGAGAGCAAATCGGCAAGATCGAGCAACCGAGGCAACATGGTCCTTAAAGGTCAGCTGGTTGTCTACCATGACACCAAGATTCCTGGTAGAAGACGTAGGCACAAGCGTGATGGAGTCAAGCTGCACGCTTATCTGTGGCGGTAAGGAAGGATTGGCTGGAAAGACAATGAGCTCGGTCTTGGACAGATTTAGCTGAAGGTGGCGATCCTTCATCCATGTGGAGATATCAGCAACATGCTGATATTCACATTGAGACGTTGTGTCGTCAGGTGGGAAAGAAAGGAAAAGCTGAGTGTCATCTGCATAGCAGTGGTAGGAGAAGCCATGAGAGCTAATGATGCACCGAGTGAGGAGGTGTATAGAGAAAAGAGAAGAGGGCTAAGCACTGAGCCCTGAGGCACCCCTGTTGTCAGCCCATGTGATCTGGACACGCCCCCTCACCAAGATACTTTGAAGGATCTTCCTGTGAGGTAGGACATGAACCACCAGAAGACAGATCCTGAGATGCCAAGCTCCGAGAGTGTGGAGAACAGTATATGATGGTTGACCGTGTCAAAGGCAGCAGACAGGTCCAGCAGTATAAGGACTGAGGATTGACCAGTGGATCTGGCAACCCGTAGGGAATCAGTAACTGGCAGGAGAGCAGGTTCAGTAGAGCGGCCTTGCCTATAGCCAGACTGATATGGATCTAACAGGTTGTTGTCTTGGAGGAACTGTGAGACCTGAATGAAGACGGCACGCTCTAGTAGTTTAGACATGAATGGAAGCAGTGAGACCGGCCGGTAGTTTCCAACCTGGGCTGGGTTGAGTGTGGGTTTCTTCAGCAGGGGGAACCCGAGCTTGCTTGAAGGCAGAAGGAAAGACACCGGATTTAAGAGAGGAGGTGATAACACCTTGAACATGACTAAGAATTCAAATATGCAACTAATACAATTTAAAATTCTACATACGGTGACATTAACATGGTAATTAACTCTGCACACATGATACACACAGCATTATGCATCGCAAAGAAAACTATCCTTGTAAACTGGAAAACCAAAAATAATCTGTGTATACAGCAGTTTAGGAATCTCTTAGTAGACCACAACGGGAAGGTCTCTGCACGCTGCGCCCTCGCCACTTTCTTCACCGGGGCTCAGGTGGTGTCCCCCCGGGTAACCTCAGGCCGCTGAGCCGGGCAGCTCAGGTGGCTGACATGATAGCGGCTGTTACAAAGTGTGCACTCTTGAATGCAAGATCTGTAGTCAATAAGACTTTCATCCTGCAGGACTTTTTTACATCGCAATCCTTGGATGTTGTTTTTAACTGAAACCTGGATCAACACCGGTGAGTCCACTGCCGTGTCTTAGCTTTTACCTCCTGGCTGTACTTTTATTCACACACCAAGAGAAACTGGTCATGGCGGGGGTATTGCTACTGTTTTAAAGAACTGCGAGTGCCACAAAGTGGTTTCAGAGTGGTCTTTCTCCTTCGAGCTGCGGGTACGACAGACTCATCCAGTACTGTGCGCCGTCACTGACAGACCAACCAAACACAAGAAAGATTTTATTAAGGACTTTTATGAACTTGTTGCTTTTCTTCTTGCATGTTATGATAGAATTTTGATTGTTGGAAATTTTAATGTGCATGTATGTTGTCCGTCCAAGCCCTTGGCCAGAGAGTTTATGGACTTGACTGAAGCTTTTAATCTGACGCAACATGTTACCGGCCTTACAGAAATGGTGAACAAACTTAAATCCTCCTCCTGTCCCACAGACCTGGTCCCTCCTTGATTTTTTAAAGAGGTCTGGGACACCATTGTCCAGGAGACAATTAACAAGAGCTTGGTCTCCTGCACTGTTCCCACCTTTTGTAAAAGAGTTGTTATTAAACCTCTGATGAAAAAACATGGCCTGGACCTTGGTTTTAGCAAATTATCAGCCCATTTCTAAACTACCACTGTATCTAAGATCCTGGAGAAATGTGCAACCATTTTAGACACAAATGGCAAAGTAAATTTGTTCCGCACAACACAGCACCCAGACCATCATTCTGCCACCACCGTGCTGGACAGGACAAGGTAGAAAAAACATCAGACAAAACAATTGATTAGTTTATCCCATCTAATTATAAAAAAAGAAAATAACCTTCTTTGTGGTTAAATGAACTTCAGCTTCTACCAGCAGTTTAAATCCCAAAGACCTTCAGTTTTCTGTGATTCCAGAAAAAGAAAAAAGAATCTGATTTCCATAAGAACCAAAGACTGAAGCTCCTCCTCTGACTCGTGGAAAACAGTGCTCGTGCTCACAAATCGACTGTTTTTTCAGAGTTGGTGCAACTGGAATGCAGCTACCAACCCTCGACTGCTCGGAATTCCGAGGCAACTGGAAGACGCCACGTATCCCAAATTTCCCTGAGGACTCTCCAAAGGGATTAATAAAGTATTTCTATTCGATCCATGATTTTTCTGCTCATCCTCCCTCCTGTCTGGGGATTCAGACTCAGATGTGTGAACATCCAGAAGAAGATGAGATTCCAGCCGACAGCTTCTCTGCCAACCACAAAGTAAAAGACAGAAAATACTGGTGGTGTTTCTGCAGCAGGGAGGAGAGAATTTCCAGGAGGCGAGGGAGCTTTAATCTGACTGATTTTAGGGAGGATGATAATGATCCTCAGACTCACCTCATGAATAATAAAAAAGATGATGGGAGGAGGGTGAAAGAGAGGGGAGGAGAAAAGCAAAGGAGGAAAATCTGCAGCAGATCCAGACAGAAGTCTTTAGATCTGCAGAACCAAACCTTCAGTCCAACAACTGGACCAGAACATCAACACTAAATAATATTGATGAATTAGATTTATACAGAGCGTTGCATTGGATGCATTATTCATCCACTCCTCATGTTGATGGTAAACTACATGTCACGGAGAAACATGGCAGCTAGTCAGCACAAGGATCTGACGATCTGGTCCCATCTTGTCCAGAAACTGCAGTCATCCGGGACTAAAGTCTCTGATCCATCCCCTCCCTGTCCGGGACTAAAGTCCCCAATCCATCCCCTCCCTCTCCAGGACAAAAGTCTCTGATCCGTCCCCTCCTTGTCCGGGACTAAAGTCCCAGATCCGTCCCCTCCCTCCCCAGGACTAAAGTCTCTGATCCGTCCTCTCCCTGTCTGGGACTAAAGTCTCCGATCCGTCCCCTCCCTCCCCAGGACTAAAATCTCTGCTCCGTCCTCTCCCTGTCCGGGACTAAAGTCCCCAATCCGTCCCCTCCCTCCCCAGGACTAAAGTCCCCAATCTGTCCCCTCCCTCCCCAGGACTAAAGTCTCTGATCCGCCTTCTCCCTTTTCGGGACTAAAGTCTCTGATCTCTCTTCTCTCTCTTTAGGACTAAAGTCTCTAGGAATGACCATTGCTCAGTGCTACGAGGAAGTCGGTCTCCTTCTCCTCTTCCTCGGTGTCGGCATCTCCATCTTTGCTACGATGGTCTTTGCCCTGGAGCACGACCTTCCTGCCACCACCTTCACCAGCGTTCCAGCTGCCTGGTGGTGGGCAACCACCTCCATGACGACGGTGGGCTATGGGGACATCCGTCCTGACACGATGGTGGGGAAGGTTTTGGCCTTCCTCTGCATCCTGTCTGGCATCCTGATCCTGGCGCTGCCCATCGCCATCATCAACGACCGTTTCTCCGCCTGCTACTTCACCCTGAAGATGAAAGAGGCGGCACTACGGCACGGCGAGATGCTGAAGAGGCTGGCCCGCGGCTCAGTGGGGGCAGGGGCCCCAGGGGCAATGGGGGGAGGAGTCAACCTGAGGGATGCCTACGCTCGTAGCATCCTGGAGATGCTAAGGTTGAACGGCCGTGAGAGAGCCAGCACCCGAAGCAGCGGAGGAGACGAGCTTTGGTGGTAGAACCTCAAAGAACCAGCAGGGGTCCCTAGCGGACTGGTAGAACAACGAGCTCCACCACCACACCTCCACTACCACCATACCTCCATCACCACACCTCCACCACCACACCTCTACTACATCTCCACCACCACACCTCCACTACCACCACAAAGTCTATCACAAGACCCTCCTGCACACGGAGTCGACCGAACCAAAGCAACCAGGACTCCGACAAGTGCACCAGCCAAAAGACCCATACCACGGAAGGTATCCCCAGGCATGGCCGACACCACCTCTGGCACAGAGGTCTCCTTCTGGGGAGCACCAGAAATTACGCAAAATAATAAAATACATAAATATGGTAAAAAAGGTAAAGACTGGTTTATGCGACTAGTGATAAAAGTGCAACAGGAAGTCAGGGTGTCCCTGAGGAGGAATCAGGACGACTAGTGAAGGAAGCTGGAAGCCGTTTTAGTGGTATTCTTGATATGAAAATTAAAACTAAGGTCAGAGTTTAAAAAGTCTTGTTGACACCAGTGAAACCTTGTTGTGCCCTCAGCCCTTCATGCCCCTGCGCTCACAGGAGGGCTGGAATAACTTTCTGAGTCTCTTCATGAACAAACTACAAGACATCAGGGCCGGTGTTAATCTTCCCCTACAAATGTTTGTTCGACGGACTTCACCTGTGAGCTCTTCCTTCGCTCCTGCCAGCCTACAGGATGTGCTAGCCTTAGTGGGCAAGATGAAACCGTCTTCCAGTCCTGCTGACGTTGTTCCAACTTTGCTGTTTTTAAAAACTTCTGATGTTGTCGGCCGCTGTTTGGTAAAACTAATTAATCTCTAAATCTGGCTCAGCCCCCAGGTACTTCCAACATGCTGTGGTAGACCTCGTCCTCAAAAGGCCAAGTCTTGACCCCTCAGAGCCTAAAAAGTACATGCCCAAACAGAAACTTCCATTTCTTTCCAAAACTGTGGAAAAGTTAGTGGCAGGCCAGCTGCTGTCCTTTATGGAGCAGCAGGATTTATCTGATTATTTTCAACCAGGTTTTTGGAAAACGCCCCACTGAATCTGCTCCAGTGAAAGTCTCCAGTGATGTTATGGTGGCTGCAGACTCGGGTCGCTTTGCAGGTCTGGTTTTACTGGATTTAACACCTGCTTTCGATATAGACCACAGTATACTAGTAAATCGACTTGGATCAGAGATGGGTTTTCCGGATCGGTCCTCCAGTGGTTTTCCTCTTAAATAAAAGGGAGAACTTTTAATGTTGTTATCAACAACGTCATGTCTGATGTGTCCAGCCTGTGTTGTGGAGTTCCACAGGGTTCTGTTCTTGGTCCCATTTTGTTTTTGTTGTACCTGAGGCCTCTTGGTCAGCTGATTTGTGGTTTTAAGCAGATCACTTTTACGCTGATGATGTCACTTGTTTTGTTCCTTCAGTGACTCAGAGTTTCATGTTTTATCTGCTCCTGGAATGGATGCCTTGCATAAAAAACTGGGTCTGTAAAAAACTCATTTATTTACAAGTGTAAAAATGTAAAGTATTAAAGCGTAGCATCTATTCCTGTCTTTTGTATAGCGTCACACAGTATTAAGAACCGTCCTTTGTCTTGGGGCTGATCTAACTGGTAAAAACCTTCACAGCTGAGTTAAAATGGTGAGGATTTACCAATAAGAGTGATGGATCACTGGGATCTGTTCCCTCACATTTATTAACCAATATATGCCAAACGATTCATTAATACAGAATATTTCAGTATGTTCTTCGGTAACTCATCAATATTTACTTCAGCTCCTGTGTTGGGCTCATTTATTTATTAATGATGAATCATTAAGCTGGTTTATCCATCACTCATTCTTCGTATTTCACTAATCATGGTTTAAACATTTATTAATCATTACTTGTTTTAAATTTGACAAGAAGTTAATCATTTTCAGTGACTGAAAAGCCATTACTTCCAATTTGTTCTTCAATCATTTTATTATTAACTGGTCATTAACTATTAACTAACTATTAACTATTACCTGTTTCATTAGATCTCATGAGATCATGTAATCATTACTGAACAATTAGTCCTGATTAGTTTATTAGTTACTGAATAAACAAGCTAATTTTGTGTTTCTTACGCAGAACATTGTCAGGCAAAAAACATAATTTGAATTAACCCTTTAATGTCTTACGTATCACATCTGATCCGGTTTCTGAGACCTTCTGTATCACTCTCTGGTAAAAACCTTGTTAAACACAATCTGATACTTGTCTTCTGCCCCCTGCTGGACACCTTTTGCACTGTAATAACTTTGACATTGCCCGGTAAAAAACTGTAAATATATGAAAATTATTGTTTGTTTTTTTACATTTTGTTAAAAGGCCAATAATAACTCAAGATTTAAAAAATGAGAGTATTCTGACCATTATACGTTGGGTCAGGCTTGAAAGGATTAAAACTGGATTCACCTGAAACAAGAAAAATGTACATAAAAAGAAAACAAATGAAAGGATTCACAGTCATTTAAAACATTTTGTTCTGCCATGAAAGCACGATACTGAGATGGTTTCAGATGGCGGTTCTGGTTCTGCAGATTCTCTCCGAGAAAGTCCGAGGACGCTGGTTCCTCTGAGGTTTTACCCATGGTGTGTTTTGTTTGGATTTACTTCACATGATAAACTCAGCTGGTTCCGATTCAGAAGCAGTTTTATAAGTTATAAATATCCAGAACATGGTTGCGGTTTTCTGCTGAATCATGGACCCACTATGATTCCTGTCTAACAGCAGATTGTTTCTCAGCTGGATCTAAATCTGTTTTAGTGTTTTAAGTCTTGTAATTTCTTCTAGTGGATCTTGTTTTTTGTAGTTTTTAGATGTTTTGGTAGATTTCAGACATACTCTGTCGTCTTTGTGGCGTGCAGATTGTTTTTCTTTGTGTGGAACGTTTCTGTCTTTTAACAGTTATATTTTCTATGTGCAGCACATTGGTAACCATGTGTTTCAGAACATGTGTATGAATAAAGTGAATTGGATTCCTACGGCTCAGTAAAAGGAACAAAAATAAGACATCAGCGTACAGCCATATCACACATCTTAGCTACTGACCTGGACATTTCTTTGGTTTGAATCCTGGATTAAATGTTCACTTTTACAAAAATCAGGAAACACACTGAAGTAAAATAATTATGTTTTATTATTTTTGTTTATGTTTAGCAGGAAGTCGTAATGAGTGACGTCAGCACGTGAACCTCATACTGCAGTAGCACCAAGTCAACAGCAGGTGGCAGCAGCGTAACACACAGTCTGCCAATAAAATGAAAAGAAGACACGCTGACACAGCAGCTAATTTGGTTAGCTTTAGCATGCTAGAAACCAGAGCAGTGGATGATTTAATGAGCTGTCAGTATAACGGCTTCCAGTTTTTCTTGGTGATAACCAGCCAAGGCAGCTTCTAATCTAGCTGTTCACAAGTTTAGAGATGCTAACTGTTAGCCTCTCCAGAGCTAACATACATTCTTGACAATAAATGATCCAACATGGACCAAACTTTGATACAAGAAGTCCTGTTAGTCCCTGATCAGGGTGGATTTAACCTCGTGCTGGTTTGGAGCCATAATCAGACTTTTGACCCTTTTACTGCACCGAATCTTTGACTGCAGACTCATTTGCATATTTACACATGTGCTTGTTTTAGAAATGAATTTACAGACGATTCTGTTTTTATTCCTCTACATAGATACAAACAGCTGTAAAAACTGAATGTCTCAGGTGTCAAATGGCCCTGGTGTTAGGGTTAATAAAGTTTTGTGCCACATCTGAATCTTGTGCTCAGTCAGTGATGTGAGTGTGAAACAGACACGAGAAGCTGAGGAGAAACAATCTGAATGGATCTCAGGAACTCTTCCAGACTCCGTCCTGGTTCTGGCTCAGTGGAAATAAACACATGACAACACGAAGCAACACAAGCTGTCAGACTCTGAGCAGAAGCAGACTCTGCTGGACCCATGACGTGGGACGAGCAGCAGTAACATCCTGCAGTCCCAGAACTGGACCACATCCTCACAGTCTGTAGCTTCATCACAGTTTATCTCCTAATGTCCAAAACTCTGATTCATGTAGCTCGCAGACTCTAACAGTCTGCAGGAAACAACCCAGGTCCAGATTAACGAGTTCACCTGTTTTCTGTCGTCAGTGATGAAGCATCAACATGAAGAACAAAGTCATTTCCAGCATAGTTTTACAGGAACAACACTACGGTGGCCCAGAAGTGTCAATACAAAAACCACAACATGACTGAGAGGAACATGTGACAGAAACAGATCTTCACCAAGAACCACAGAAACCAGCCAACAAGATTCACAGGTCTGTCTGGTCTGTCCAGTCTGCTGGTCCACTCCAGCATGACCAGCAGACTGGAACTGGTCCTGAAACCGTTCACAAGATCTGATCATGGAGCGAGACGTCTCTGTAGAACAAAACCAAATAAAATTCTTTTAATGTCACGTTCCAGGAAAAAGCTCCCGCTTTTACAAACAACTGAAGTCCAGGGTCCTCAGCTCGGAGAGGGGGTGAATTTAATTCAGGTCCAGGACCTTCATCGTCCTACCAGGACCTGAACCTTCATCAAACTACCGGAACCTGGACCTAGAGCGTCCTACCGGGACCTGGACCTTCATCATCCTACCGGGACCTGGCCCTAGAGCGTCCTACCGGGACCTGGACCTTCATCATCCTACCGGGACCTGGACCTAGAGCGTCCTACCGGGACCTGGATCTTCATCGTTTTTCCAGATGTTTTTATGTGAAAAGGAAAACCATCATGGAAGCAGGTGGATTATGTTTCCTGATGTGTGCAGCAGCTTCCTCTCTGACGTCTCCTCCTTTCCTCCTCCTCTTCTCTTCTTCTCCTCTTCTCCTCCTCTCTTCTCCTCCTCCCCTCTTCCTCCTCCTCCTCCGCTACCTCAGACCTTCTCTCTGACCTGGATTCTGAGCTTGACGCCAGCGGCTCCTCGGTAAAGCAGAAACTGGAGCATCTCATTTACATTTCAGATCTCTGAGGAGGAGAGGAGGTGGAGGGGGTGGAGAAGCAGCAGCACATCATCCTGCTGTCTGAGGAAACGCCGCAGGTTGGTGGTCACATCACAGGTCACTGCACACGCTCAGTACACTGCCAGAAACAGGAAGTCACAGAGCACAAAAAGTAAAGTCATTACATTACTTAAGTAGAAGTAGAACTTCCTGCGACCTGTCCAGGTGTACCTGCCTCTCACCTGCTAAAATGCTGGAATAGGCTCCAGCTGCCCCGAGACCTTAAATTGGATAAAGCGGCAGAAAATGGATGGATGGATGGATGGATAACTACTACTATGTTACAGCAAGAATCCTGACTTTCTTCTCCAATGCATCACTACTACACGCTAAGTTACACACTACACGCTACATGACACGCTACGTTACACACTGTGTTACACAGTACATGCTACGTTACACACTACACTCTACATGACACGCTATACTACATGCTACATTACACACAATTCACGCTACGTTACATTCTACATTACATGCTACACTACACGCTACATTACACGCTACGTTACACACTACACGCTACGTTATATGCTACGTTATATGCTACGTTATATGCTACATTACACACTACATGCTATGTTACACGCTACATGCTACGTTACATGCTACGTTACACACTACACGCTACATGACACGCTATACTACATGCTACATTACACACAATTCACGCTAGGTTACATTCTACATTACATGCTACACTACACGCTACATTACACGCTACGTTACACAATACACGCTACGTTATATGCTACGTTATATGCTACATTACACACTACATGCTATGTTACACGCTACATGCTACGTTACATGCTACGTTACACACTACACGCTACGTTACACACTACATGCTACATGACACGCTATACTACATGCTACATTACACACAATTCATGCTACGTTACATTCTACAATACACGCTACATTCTATGTTACACGCTGCATGACAGGCTACACACTACGTTACACACTACACACTACTTCTCACGCTGTTACACACTACACAATATGTTACATGCTATAAGCTACATTACACGCTACGTTACACACTACACGCTACGTTACATGCTACAAGCTACATTACACGCTACGTTACAGACTACACACTACGTTACATGCAACATTACACACTACGCGCTATGTTACACGCGACACCTTACGTTATACACTACATTACATGGTACATGCTACGTTACACACTACACGCTACATGCTACATGACACGCTATACTACATGCTACGTTACATGCTACATGCTCGGTTACACGCTACATGTTACAGTCACATTGTGGGTTTTATTGTTTGTCTTATTTAAATTATTATCCGCTTCCTCTGAGTGCTGCGGAACATGATCCCATGTTTCCTCTAATGAGCGTCACAGCCTTTCCGCCTCCTCCGTTCACTCATCCTGATGGAAAGTTGTTGTAACTTTCATCTAACATGTTGCTAAGCAACACCTGCAACTTCCAGGAAGTCAGTGACCGGAGTCGACAGGTGGTTCCTGGAAAAAAGACGAGATGACACGAAGGAGAAGGAGAGGAAATGACACCCAGCGAATAGTTTGCTCTTCATCCTTTACAGGAAGCAGCAGAAACAGAAGTTCTGTTCGTTGGCAGCTGCTTTATCTTCATCATCTTCATCATCAGCACCAGAACCTTCTCTGCAGAGTTCAGGAGGAAACAGGTGTTCAGGTAACAACCACACCTAAGGTCCCCCAGAATGCCCAGAGAGGGACCCCTCACTGGCCCAGTTCTGACGACACATTTCAAGGACGAAGAAATGAGGCCAGCTTGGAGAGAAGTGGGTCAGAACTGGACGGATTCGCTGTCACTGGGAAGGACACGTGCACTGCTCGCTTCCAGTCCGGTTAGACTCACCACACACATTCAGGTCCATGATGGGCCGATTCTGGTCTGGTGGCCGGTGCCGTCCATGAGGACCGGTTTAGGTACCATGAAGGTTCCATTTAGCTGCTTCCCCACCCAGATGGTGATCCAGCACCAGTTCAGGAGGAAAGTTTCCAGCAGAGGTCAAGAGGACGATTTCCTGCAGACAGAATTCCTGATGAGGAATCTGATCGTTCCCATGAATCCATGAGGATGGGAACAGTTTCAAGATGAACGGACGGAACTGACGTCTCAGATATTTGAAGAATCCCGAGCTGGCTGAGTTCATGACTGAGCCAGAAAAATATAAAGATGGTCCACAGCGTTCCCACTCATCCTTCCATCCCTCGGGCTGTTCCTGTCTCCCATTGGCAGGAATCTTGAGTCTTAATTTAGCTGCAGTTAATCCGTTTCCCTCCTCTGATCTGCCAGTTAATGAGACGACAGGAAGTGGGTCAGAACCGATATCCTGGATAACCTCATTATCCCAGTGGAATCATGATATTCCCGAGGAGGTGAGATTTCCTGTTCTACCAGGTGACCCCCCGTCTGAGCAGAACCTTTACAAGAACCAGATCATCCTGTCAGTCAGTCCATCATCACAGAACCAATAACCAATCATCTGCTCACCAGACTGATCAGCAGCTGAAAGATTTCCTTCAGGTCCAGAGAGTTCATGATGTTCTGCTGCCCTCTACAGGACAACCACTGCCATTACACTGCAGAAGAACACCTGGGGGTAGGATGGAGGAGTGGACCAGGGGTCTTAATTCTAAACTTGGCGTTCACCAGTTTTAGTCATCTTCTGGGATTAATGAAAACCAGACCTGGTGGGACAATGTTCCTACCTCCACGGCTACTCTGATCCTGCCGTACGCACAAAGTCTGGAGAAACAGGAAACGGCGACGCCAACGGTCCAGAAGAAAACCAGAGATGATGACATTTGTTCAGAACTAGCTATTACCTTTCACACTACGGGTTAGATATTAAAGCTGTTTGCAGACACGAAGAAAGACGCATGTTTGATATTAAAACTACTGAGAGCGTACGCTCACACTCATCAGGATTTACCAGATCCCTGCAAAGGAGTCCACGGTAGAACGCTGCTTCTGCAACGTTCCCCACCTGGGTCACCTGGGTCACCGGGGTCACAGTGTCTGATGTGAAACCCGAAACACCTGAGGATCTCAGGACACGTCACTGACACTGTGTCCCAGTCCATCCAAGACACCAGTCCATACAAGATGTATATATATGTGTGTGTGTGTGTGTGTGTGTGTGTGTGTGTGTGTGTGTGTGAATAGTAATATCTGACATTGTTGTCATTCATGGTAAAATGGATGGTAAATGAACTTGTACTTATAAAGCACTTTTCCAGTCAGTTTGATCACTCAAAGTGCTTTACACTACTTATCACATTCACCCATTCACACACACATTCACACCCCGATAGGCACATCGGGAGGCAACGTGGGGTTAAGTGTCTTGCCCAAGGACACTTCGGCATGTAGTCAGTGGAAGCCTGGAATCGATCCACCAACCTTCCGGTTGAAAGACGACTGCTCTTCCTCCTGAGCTACAGCCGGCATGTGTGTTTCTCTTCTTCCTCAGCTGGAATCCCTGGATTAGATTCATGCTGCTGGTTCACCCCTCTTTCCTGTCCTCTACACACCCAGCCGGTCCAGGAAGATGGCCATCCTTCCTGGTTCTGATGGAGGTTTTTCCCTCCTGGTTCTGGTTCTGGTCCTAGTGGAGATTTTCCTTTGCTAGGTTAATATTTTAAGGAACTAAAAGCAACCTGAGATGACTTCTTGTTATCTGCTGATGTATAAATAAAGCTGAATTGAACCACAAGCGTTCCTCCATCACCAGCAGCTGTTCACCCTGCTGCCTCTGAGGGGCGCTGCAGACCTGTTTAATCCAGATTCCACTGAACTGACACCTGAAACCAGAACTCAGGAATAATCTGATTCACTTGTATAGAACATCGACTATGAAACCTCCTGATTATAGCTCCTCCTACACGATGGAGCCAGACATCTCCAGGTTTACTGGGTAGACTGGGTTCACGTAGCTGATTCAGATCTACTGGTTTGGTCCAAACAGGCTCTGGGTCCCTGGGTAGGGCAGGCACATCAGGAGGTTCTTTATTTCTGCTGAGTCATTCATTAAACTTGATTACACCCAGCTGGGAAATTCCTTGTCTGCCTGGTTACATGCAGAGAGGAAGGATGTGCCTGCAGACCGGAGACCCGCAGAATCCGACCCGGCCTCCTGGACCCCTGGTTGTCTCCTGACAGCGCCGCCACTTCACTGCAGATTAATATGGAGGACAATTAGAGCGTGGAACGCCTCTCACAATGAAAATATTTCATCAACTTGAAATTAACAAAGAGCTGAAGGTTTTACTGTGATCTGACAGGATTTCCCTCCAGTCTGAAAGGTAGGCCGACGTCAGGGACCAGTCCAGCTGAAGCTAGAAGTTTGGCTGGTTGGAGATAAAGGTTTGACCCGCACGTTTGGCTTAATGAAACCGAGGGGCTATGACGAGTTAAACAGAAATGTTTAACATACAGAAGTGGGCGTTCTTAATTCACTGTGCTTTCCTTAAAACGTTAAAATGAAGCAACAAGCATTAAAAACAACCTTTAAAAGAAATATTAAAAAAAGAAAGAAAAAAGCTAAAATAAAGCAGATAAAAGCCAGAAATAAAGTTCCAGTGTGGGAAATTAACAGATGTTCTGATAAAAGGCAGCAAGTAGAAAAGTTTGAACTCTGATGTAAAACTGCTGAGTCAGCAGACCTGCAGGCTTCTGGGAGTTTGTTCCACATGTGAGGAGCATAAAAGCTGAACGCTGCCTCTCCACGTTTAGTTCTGACTGGTAGGCCTGACCCTGATGACCTGAGGGATCTGGTCTGTAACAAACCAGAAGATCCTAAATGGATTCTGGTCCTAAACCATTCAGGTCTTTGTAAACTAATAGCAGGAAGCTAGTGTAAAGATCTGAGGACTGGAGTTCTAGGATCTACTTTCCTGGTCTTAGTGAGGACTGGAGTTCTAGGATCTACTTTCCTGGTCTTAGTGAGGACTGGAGGTCTAGGATCTACTTTCCTGGTCTTAGTGAGGACTGGAGGCCTAGGATCTACTTTCCTGGTCTTAGTGAGGACTGGAGGTCTAGGATCTACTTTCCTGGTCTTAGTGAGGACTAGAGGTCTAGGATCTACTTTCCTGGTCTTAGTGAGGACTGGAGTTCTAGGATCTACTTTCCTGGTCTTAGTGAGGACTAGAGGTCTAGGATCTACTTTCCTGGTCTTAGTGAGGACTAGAGTTCTAGGATCTACTTTCCTGGTCTTAGTGAGGACTGGAGGCCTAGGATCTACTTTCCTGGTCTTAGTGAGGACTGGAGGTCTAGGATCTACTTTCCTGGTCTTAGTGAGGACTGGAGGCCTAGGATCTACTTTCCTGGTCTTAGTGAGGACTGGAGGTCTAGGATCTACTTTCCTGGTCTTAGTGAGGACTGGAGGCCTAGGATCTACTTTCCTGGTCTTAGTGAGGACTGGAGTTCTAGGATCTACTTTCCTGGTCTTAGTGAGGACTAGAGGTCTAGGATCTACTTTCCTGGTCTTAGTGAGAACTAGAGGTCTAGGATCTACTTTCCTGGTCTTAGTGAGGACTAGAGTTCTAGGATCTACTTTCCTGGTCTTAGTGAGGACTGGAGTTCTAGGATCTACTTTCCTGGTCTTAATGAGGACTGGAGTTCTAGGATCTACTTTCCTGGTCTTAGTGAGGACTAGAGGTCTAGGATCTACTTACCTGGTCTTAGTGAGGACTGGAGTTCTAGGATCTACTTTCCTGGTCTTAGTGAGGACTGGAGTTCTAGGATCTACTTTCCTGGTCTTAGTGAGGACTAGAGGTCTAGGATCTACTTACCTGGTCTTAGTGAGGACTGGAGGCCTAGGATCTACTTTCCTGGTCTTAGTGAGAACTAGAGGTCTAGGATCTACTTTCCTGGTCTTAGTGAGGACTGGAGGCCTAGGATCTACTTTCCTGGTCTTAGTGAGGACTGGAGGTCTAGGATCTACTTTCCTGGTCTTAGTGAGGACTGGAGGCCTAGGATCTACTTTCCTGGTCTTAGTGAGGACTGGAGGTCTAGGATCTACTTTCCTGGTCTTAGTGAGGACTGGAGGCCTAGGATCTACTTTCCTGGTCTTAGTGAGGACTGGAGTTCTAGGATCTACTTTCCTGGTCTTAGTGAGGACTAGAGGTCTAGGATCTACTTTCCTGGTCTTAGTGAGAACTAGAGGTCTAGGATCTACTTTCCTGGTCTTAGTGAGGACTAGAGTTCTAGGATCTACTTTCCTGGTCTTAGTGAGGACTGGAGTTCTAGGATCTACTTTCCTGGTCTTAATGAGGACTGGAGTTCTAGGATCTACTTTCCTGGTCTTAGTGAGGACTAGAGGTCTAGGATCTACTTACCTGGTCTTAGTGAGGACTGGAGTTCTAGGAGCTACTTTCCTGGTCTTAGTGAGGACTGGAGTTCTAGGATCTACTTTCCTGGTCTTAGTGAGGACTAGAGGTCTAGGATCTACTTACCTGGTCTTAGTGAGGACTGGAGGCCTAGGATCTACTTTCCTGGTCTTAGTGAGAACTAGAGGTCTAGGATCTACTTTCCTGGTCTTAGTGAGGACTAGAGTTCTAGGATCTACTTTCCTGGTCTTAGTGAGGACTAGAGGTCTAGGATCTACTTACCTGGTCTTAGTGAGGACTGGAGGCCTAGGATCTACTTTCCTGGTCTTAGTGAGAACTAGAGGTCTAGGATCTACTTTCCTGGTCTTAGTGAGGACTAGAGTTCTAGGATCTACTTTCCTGGTCTTACTGAGGACTGGAGCAGCAGGGTTCTGGACTAACTGCAGGTGTCTGATGGACTTTTTAGGGAGACCTGTGAGGACAGCATTACAGTAGTCCAGTCTACTAAAGATAAATGTGGACCAGTTTTTCTAAATCCTGCTGAGTCATCAGTCCTTTAATCCTCCAGATGTTCTTTAAGTGAAAACAGGCCGACTTCACAGCTGTCTTAATATAACTGCTGAAATCCAGGTCTGAGTCCAGGACTAATCCCAGGTCTGAGTCCAGGACTAATCCCAGGTCTGAGTCCAGGCCTACTCCCAGGTCTGAGTCCAGGACTATTCCCAGGTCTGAGTCCAGGGCTACTCCCAGGTCTGAGTCCAGGACTATTCCCAGGTCTGAGTCCAGGACTATTCCCAGGTCTGAGTCCAGGGCTACTCCCAGGTCTGAGTCCAGGCCTACTCCCAGGTCTGAGTCCAGGACTATTCCCAGATCTGAGTCCAGGGCTACTCCCAGGTCTGAGTCCAGGACTACCCCCGAGTCTGTGTCCAGGACTACCCCCGGGTCTGTGTCCAGGACTACTCCCAGATCTGAGTCCAGGACTACTCCCAGGTCTGAGTCCAGGACCACTCCCAGGTCTGAGTCCAGGCCCACTCCCAGGTCTGAGTCCAGGACCACTCCCGGGTCTGTGTCCAGGACTACAGGAAACCTGACTGGTCGACATCAGAACAGGTATTTAGTGTCAGGAAGTTGTAAGACAGTTTTTTCTAGAACCTGACTAAGAAAGGGGAGGTTTGATATCGGCCTGGAGCTGCTCATGAGGGACGAGTCCAGGTTTTTCTTTTTCAGTAGAGGCTAGATGACGGCTGTTTTTAGGGTCTGAGGGAAGACGTCTGAAAGCAGAGACGTGTTTCCAACCTGGAAAATATCTAAGGCCATGCATCCTAAAAACACTCTTAAAAACCCGGTTGGCAGGATGTCAAGACAGCAAGTGGTGGTTTTCAGATGGACAAGGATCTCATCCAGGTCTTTAGGACTGACTGGAGAAAAGTGTGTCCTGGTTTTTTATGTCTCTGAGTGGACACAGGGACATATGTCCTCCCCTGGCATGGAAGCACTGACTGACTGCCTGGTTTTCTGGATGTAGTCGGTAAAGAAAGAAGCAAACTCATTCCAGGCCCGGTTGGATAGAAGTTCTGGGTTACTGACCAGGAGGATCAGTTAGCCTGTTAACAGTAAACAAGGCTCGAGTTTTACTGCTGTTCTTAGCAATGATGTCAGAAAGAAAGATGGTCTGAATTTCTCAGCTCCAGGTTAGAAATCCTCAGCCTCTCTTCATAGATCTCATAGCGAACCTGCAGGTGAACGTAGAGAACGATTTAATGAAAGTATGAAATTACAGAAACACGTTTGCTTTTAGCAGTTTGTTTTCCATCATGACAAGTAAAATATGAAAGACATGCAGCGAGGACGAACCTGTCCTACGTGGAGACATGCAGCGAGGACGAACCTGTCCAACGTGGACACATGTCGGACTTTCTCTGTCCTTTCTGACTGTGACATTCTCATATTTTGAAAAAGTTTGGTTTGTTTTTCGTTATCTGTTTGATTTCTTTCTTTTCTCTGCAGATTCGTGATCAGTTAATAAAACATTTCAAACAATCTGAATGTTTCAAATTCCTACAACAAAGTGAGGACTGGACGTAAAGACCAGACTTCCTGTTTTATGTTTTAGTCGGTTTGAACAGATGAATTTAATGTAAATAACACATATTTCTGTGTAACAGAGTTTAAGAAAAACTATTCATTGTTAAGTGTTTAATAGTTTGCCGTAATTAGCCAAACTGGTTGGTTTTTGTGAACTAAAGCAATAAAGCAATATTCTACAGTAATAAACTCACAAAGTACTGATCTGCAGAGGGGAACCCTTTAGTTTGAGCAGTTAATTGATCTACGTTCCTACCCTCACCGATGGCCACGAGCTGTGGGTGGTGACCGTAAGAATACAAGCGGCTGAAATGAGTTTCCTCCGCAGGGTGGCCGGGCTCTCCCTTAGAGATAGGGTGAGAAGCTCTGTGATCCGGGAGGGGCTCAGAGTAGAACCGCTGCTCCTCCACATCGAGAGGAGCCAGATGAGGTGGCTCAGGCATCTGGTTAGGATGCCTCCTGGACGCCTCCCTGGTGTGGTGTTCGGGGTACGTCCCACCAGAAAGAGGCCCCGGGGCAGACCCAGGACACACTGGACGGACTACATCTCTCGGCTGGCCTGGGAACGCCTCGGGATCCCTCCGGATGAGCTGGTGAATGTGGCCGGGGAGAGGGAAGTCTGGGTTTCCCTGCTTAGGCAGCTGCCCCCGCGATAAATATCAGATGTGTGTATATATATATATATATATATATATATATATATATATATATATATATACATATACACATACACATATATATAAATATATATCTATATATATATATATAAATATATATTCACCCACCCTTGTGTTGTCATGGTCAAACAGTAATAATAAACAACTGATCAGCTCTATCATGTGTATTTTTTTCTAAATTATTAGCACTGTAAGGAAGAGTGTGTGTTACTGGCGGATTAATAGATGCTCACTGCGCCAGAAAAAAGGGAAAGTAGATGTAGAGAGAGTAGCGGCTCTGTTGGTTTTTTTGTTCTCATTTGTGTGCGTTCATGCAGCAGTGAGTTTAATAAAGTTTAACCTGCTCCAGTTTAACATCATGTTTAGGTGGGTAAAGCTGTAATAAGCCAGTTTGGCTCAGCTATTCTACTAGTTTTCTATCCATAACCTCGGCTGTTTCTTTCAGGCTGAATATGTTATTGGAATTATTTTAGTGTTGGTTGTGAATTATACAGAAAACTAATGTTTATTTATGGCTAATTGCTGCCATGTTTCTGCTTCAGAAACCACACACACCTTCAAAATACCTACACAGTCCCTACCAATAAGCCTACAGATGGTCCTCTCCTTGTTCACCTTGCTCAACTACAATAAATAATTAAATCTTTTATCTTCATGCATTCTGACCGATGCACCCGTGGTGGCCTGAATAACAAACCAGAAGAAGAGTACAAGGACCACGAGGATGACGATGATGATCTATAACAGATGTATAAAGCGCTTCAATGAAGCTGTTCTCCATCTTCACTGACATCTGAGTGAAAACAGAGGTTTAATCTACTTTTCTTTTTCTGAATCCATTTGAAGCCGTTTTAATTGTGATGTATCTTAAGAAGACGAGAAGCATGTCTCCTGCACAATAACAAATTAATTCCTAATTAGAATCATTGATTTGACCAAGTTTGCACAAACAAGGATTTCGACTGATGAATTTTAACCCTCTGCGTGACTTTCTATCCACTTTCGAGTATTTCTCATTTTTAATACACATCTATGGAAAGTGGAATAAAATGATCTAAATCTCATCAACGCAATTTGAAGTTGAGGTTTCCGAGGTTCCGTGAATGCAGCGGTGGGTGCTGGTTCTGTCTGGCCCAATAAAACCTTGCCTGTGCCGGTTCCGGAGGAAGCGCAGCGGGACATGGTTCTGTCTGCGGGACGGCAGGAGGAGCCTTCATCACCTGCTCCTCCTCCTCCTCCGTCCAAACATGTTTTTCTGCTGTGAGTATTTAAAGGCTGCTAATCAGCACACACACGCAGGCAGGTGAAAACAGAGGTGTGTTTATTAAGACAACAGAAGGTCCTGATCAGTCAGGAACGGTCAGAGCTCCGGTACGAAGCAGTCACGTGATTTTTACACAAACAAATAATAGAAAACAAACAAAAACATCTGAAATCCTGCTGGAATTCCAAACAAGTGAAAGCACCACAGTCTCGTCACGTGCAGCTCCCCAACAAACAAAAACAAACAGCTGCTGTCCGGGAGTGGGGGCAGTACTAGAGTCAGCACGAGACTGTAAACAAAAACACTGTAACCCCCCCCCCCCCCCCCCCCTCCCCCCAAAAAAAGAATACCCGCATGTTAAGATCCCCAGAATAAAGCCTCGGGTGGTTCCGAGCCCCCCCCCCCCGAACATAAACACGCTGATTAGCCGCCCGGCTAGCAAGCTAGCTCGGCTAACTGTTTGCGTTACAAACACGGTGTAACGGGTTCCAACAGAACCGGAACCCGGTCTGATTCGGTCCAGATGGTCTGCGTACATCCCGTTCATCCTACCGATCGACTCCATTGTGATTTTTTTCCTGGGTCCCGGTTCCGTTATGAGCAGGGCAGGTTGTCCGCTGTCCGGGGGAAGTCTCCACAGTCCGCCCCGGAGAACTGCAGCCTCCTCACCGCCTCTTTGATCAGATTCCCGGATAAAACGAGCTCCTGAAGCAGCCGGTGCGGGTCGTTCTCCTCCACGCTGATCCGCTTCCTGGTCCACGGTCTGATCTGGTCCCAGTCCTGCTCGCCGCTGGAGCCGGGGATGTGGTACGGGCTGGCTCTGCTGCTCCCCCGGTGCCCTCGGTTCGAACGGAGCCGCATGCAGCAGCTCCTCTGAGCCGGAGCGGCTGTGCCGCCGCCGGCCACCGGTTTGACGCCGCCGCCGCCCCCGTGCAGGCAGGACACGGACACCGACACCGTCTTCTGATGGCCGCTGCTGTTGCTGTGGAGCTGCAGCGCCTCTCCGATCTTCGTGACCAGCGCGTCCACCTCCTTGGAGCCCACGGTGACGGACTGCTCCAGGAAGATGTAGTTCTCCTTCCGACACGGCATCCTGCCGGACTCTCTGGGTTCGGCTCGGTTCTGTTGTCTGGGCCGGGATGAATGAAGCCTCCGGGCCGCTGCTCGCTCTCAGCACGCCGCTCAGCACCAACAAGCCGTTTGATTTGTAAACAAAAGATGACGTGTGGCGGACCGTACCATTACCCTGCAGGGGGCAGCGGTGGAGACGAACCGGTACCGACACACCGGTGGAGAGGATCCAGTCACACCGACCTCTTATCGGTTAAAATAATGTCTTACATTTCACACATCCCTGGTCCTTTCAGTCTAGTGTTCTGGGCTGTCCCGGTACCGGGTTTCCCGCCACAGCGCGTGCCCCCGCCGCTATGGGCCGATCCGTCCAAAGACACATTACATAATCTGATGCTGTCTGCTGCTGGGTCCGACGGACCTAATAAACCCGGTTCTACTTGTAAAAAGACTTAAAAGTCTCCCAGTCTGCCGCACCGACCTGATCAAAACCGAACCCAGAGCCTGCGCGTGAGCAGGCTCGTGCTTTAACCTGGTGATGAGTGTGTTGTGTGATTATTATTATCAGGGTTCTGTTCACATGTGTGACCCGGAGCAGCTGCTGCAACCTGCACCGGTGTCGGACTGGGTTCTATAAACACCTGTGCGTGGAAACAGCTGATCTGAGAGACGACGTGCACTGTGTGTACAGAGACAATAGCACGAGGACACGTTGTGTGCGCGTGTGTGAGAACACGGTGTTCTGTTTCTGAGAAGCTGAACCCGCTGCTCCTCTCAGCCCTCATCACCATAAAAGGAGCTACTATCACCGACACCACGTGGTACGCCAGCCAATCACACACACCTCTGTGTTTTCGTGCGTGTGTGTTTTGTGTGCGTGTGAAAGGACTTCAGGTGTGACACACAAAGTGAAACCAACACAAACTTCCTGGAACACCCACACATGCACGCACGCGCGCACAAATACAACTTCTATATTTATTTCAAGGGCTGATTAACTTTTGATTAAATGATTTAAATAAAATCAGGTTAAAAACTTCAAGAAAATGTTTAAATCAAATAAATTAAATTACAAAAATGAAAATGACAGAAAATGAAACAATTAGACAAAGAAAAATGAAAATAAACATGAGACCAACACCAGACCAGAGGATGGCACCATCTGGTTCTGACCAGGTCCTGGTCCTGACTGAGGACCCGGGAGCAGATCTGCCGGCAGCACAGGGAACAGGTTCAACTCTGGTCAGGGTTGGAGGACTGCCAGCAGGGTTCAGCGGGTTTGACTCCATTTTTATCCTCCTCTCCGCCCAGAACTGGAGGAATGTGTGTGTGTGTGTGGGTATGGGGGAGGGGGATGGGGATGGGGGGGTGGGCAGCCAGCCAATCACAGCCTTAGATTCAAACACACAGTTTGGGATACACAGCTGCAGTTTGAACCTACTGTGGGTCAGAACTGGATCCATTTCTGTTCTCCAGGATCAGGTCTTCTGGTTCTGAGCAGACCTGATTGGTGGACAGATGGACAGACCCGTCCCAGCTGACTTCAGGGATCAGAACCGTTTGGCCCAGAGACGATCAAACCCTCAGACCGCAGCTCTTACATAAGCGTCCGACGCTCCTGAACGCAGCATGTGCTGCATGTTGTACAGCAGAGAACTCGGTGCGGCCCCGCGGCATCGTGGGATTGATCAACAGATGTTCGATAACAAGCTGCTGCAGCTCCACTTTCTCAGTCTCAGAGTTCATCTTATGTAACCAGCCACAAGTCCTCCAGACAGCCGAGAAATCCTCGAGGCAGCGTTCCTGAAAAGTTTCCAAAAGACAACACTCAAACCTGTCATGAATCCATTAGTTATTTTTTGAAAATAAAAGCTAATCTAGAATCTGCTGCAGCAACACTCGAAGTTCTGGAGTCAAAGAGAAAAGTTTGTAGAATATCCAGGAATTCAGCAGACTACCTTGTGACAGGCTAGGGTGTCAGAATTGGGTATAAAAACAGCATACAGTGAAGACTTAAGTCTTTCCAGCTAGGATGCGTCGTGGCTCCACTTTGATCTTAACTCCATCAGAGAATGGAGTGCCGTGGGTCTGGGCTCTGCCACTGTCCTCCCCATCCTCTCATTGCCTTCTGGGGTTGGTGGTGGCTCATTGGCTGCGGTTGCTGAATGGCCCGGTTGTGGGGGGCGGCCTCTCCTGGCCTGTCTTGCCCTGGCGGACCTCCCGGGGAGCGGGGGTGCCTAATGCCACAAGAGGCTAGACATCCAGAGGGAAGTTCGCTTCAGGGGGCGGCTGCCTCTGGGCTCCTGGGGCCCTGGGCCCTTCGCTTGGGCTACCCTGGGTGGCCGGTCCCTGGCGGGGCCGGTGGCTGCTGATCTTGGCACACTGGGACCTGTGCCCCAAGACCGTGGGGGGCTCTTGCTGGGGCTCTCCTCTGCTGCCCTTCGGGTGGGGCTGGAGTCGTCTTCGTGGTGGGGTAGCTTGGGTTGGTGCTCTGGGGCTGCTGCTGGGGGCCTGGGTCTCTGGGCTGCCCTGGTCTGCCTCTGGCCTCCGTGGAGGCGTGGTCACATTTGCACGATCTCACTCACCACTCTTCATCACTGATCACTCCTCTTCCTCATGCTCTGCATGCTGACACAGTCACTGAGTTGTCCAGTGGGTTTTTATACTAAGAGATAATTCTTCTTTTTTTCTGTCCCCTCCGGTCAGGTCCAGCAAGATTACATAGATTCCGTGATTCAAAGTAAATAAATAAATAAATGAATCAGATTATCAAGAGGAGCCTTACCCATAGGCCTCCCCTTGGCAGAGCAAATTTGTTCAGCACGATACAGCAAACAGATTATCATTTTGCTGCTATGATGCTGGACAGGACAATTAAAAAAAAAAAAAAAAATGGAGGGGTTACTGGACCTGAACCCTGCAGAATCTGGACCTGAACTCTGAAAAGTTCGCGTGATTTCGACGCTTCGCCACCAACATTCCACAGCGGCGGCGGCGGCCTCCAGGTGAAGCGATCACCGCAACGCCACGTCAGCGCGGCTTCTGGGAGCATCATCACCACTCTATAGCGGTGGCGGCGGCCTCCAGGTGAAGCGTTCACTGCAACGCCACGTCAGCGCGGCAGCGGCGGACTTTACTGGGAGCATTAACAGCCACTGGGTGGTGAGCTTACAGTATCATAACTATGGCACCAAAGAAAGGATTAGCTTTACCTGATCAACTAGATGAGATCAGAAAGTCGCTTGACTTTCTTTCAGGGGAAATCACAACCATTGCAAGCCAACAAAAAAAGATCATGGTTCTGGTGGGGGAAATTCAAGAGCTAAAAAAGCTCAATATGGAAAAAGACAAAAAAATCGCTCTTTTGGAAAAAAGAGTGGATGACTTGGAGCAATATTCCCGGGGAAATGATATCGTTATAAGTGGTTTGGAAACCAGGCATCGATCATATGCAAATGTGGTGGCCACAGTAGATACTACTACTGAAAGGAGAAGGGCCGAGGAGACTGAGGCTGAAAGGGAATCACTTGAGGGAAAGGTAGCTCATTTTTTGGAAAGTAAAGGTATCAAAATCAATCTGAATGATATTGAGTCCTGCCACACATTGCCTAGTAAAAACAAAAATACAGCACCAGTAGTCATCATTCGCTTGCTAAGTCGAAAAATAAAACAAGTTATCTTAAAACAAGGAAAGAAACTGAAGGGAACTGATGTATATATAAATGAACATTTAACCAAGAAAAATTCTGACATAGCCCGAAGGGCTCGCATGCTGAAAAAACACAAAAAGATTCAAGCAACGTGGACGTCTAACTGTAAGGTTTATATTAAGTTAAATGGATCGACCCCTGAGGAATCAAAGGTTCATGTCATCAGGGATATCAATGAGCTAGACAGGTATGAAACATAATTCCAACAGTATTTTTAATGTACAGCAAAACCAAACAAGATAATGGAGAAGCACAAATCATTGGTGCATGTGTAACGGAGTGTAGTTGATTCCACTTGGCACTGAACAGGCAATCAGATTTGCCGTTTTATTTGCAGTCTATGTATCGGGGACACCTACTGGTTGGCACGGCTCTCCTCAGGTTATAAATACTGGCTGTGACGTTGCTTCAGCACCAGTAAGAGAGGATTGAGCCCATGGTAGGTCACTCAGCGCACAGTACTGTATTAAAAATGTGAAAAGAATATAATAATAATACAACCAAAGCAATGTTATACTCAAGAACGTGCCGAATACATAGCACGGAACTGAATGGGTTAAAATTTCATTGTTTTGAGATGACGCGATAGTTAGCTACTTAGCTCGAATGCTAAGCTAATCTGTGCTAAACTCTTTTCCATAAAGCTGTGCCGAGCGGCTGATGAGTGTGACCGTGACCGACTAGTGTGTGTCTCATCGCTGTTTTTGCAGACAATAAAGTCCGTTCCAAATACTAAGAGTGTCGGCCTTCATCCAGAAAAATCACAACACAACGCAGACAGTGGTTACACATGTCAGATATTTCTATGACTGATCCTTTACCTCACTTAAAAAATCTGGACTTGAGAACATTTAGTTATACTGATCATAAACCATTGGATATAGAAAACGATATTGATCCTGAAAACAACTTTTTTATTAACAGTTGCTGTGAATGTAGATACTACACAGAAGAACAACTCAACAAAAGTAATTTTTTTTCTGATGAAACAATATCAATAATACATTTCAATAGTAGGAGTTTAAATTCAAATGTCTCAAAAATCAAACATTGCATAAGACAGTTAGATAATAAATTCACAAAAATAGCAATATCAGAAACTTGGCTATGTGAAGAGCAAATTGATATGGTGCAGATTGATGGATATGACAGTTACTTTGTAAATAGAAATAAAACAAGGGGAGGGGGTGTGGCCCTATATATTGATAAGGAATATACATGTCATTTTATTGGGGAAATGTCATTTGTTGTGGACAACGTTATGGAGTGCATTACCATAGAAATGGTCATGGGAAATTCAAAAAACACGTTAATAAGCTGTATCTACAGAAAACCCGGCTCTTCTATAGATACTTTTACAGAAAAGCTAGTTGATTTATATGGTCATTTTGGTAATATGAAGCCTGCTATTATCTGTGGCGACTTCAATATTGACTTGTTAAATACTCATGAACACAATACAACTACAGATTATATAAATTCTATGTATAGTATTAGCATGTATCCTACAATTACTCGTCCGACTCGAATAACTACTCATAGTGCCACACTTATTGATAATATATTGACAAATGTCATTGATAGGAAAATAGTCAGTGGAGTCATAATAAATGACACCACCGATCACCTTCCAGTTTTTGCAGTTATCCAGAGCAGTAATACCAGTAAGAAAAAGGTTAAAACATTCAAGATTGCTAGAAAAACCACACAGAGCCTAATTAATAATTTTAAAGAAGATTTAAAGAATCAGGATTGGAAAGATGTTTATGTTGAAAATGTAAATGAAGCTTATGAATCCTTTTTGTCCATTGTCCTAACACTATATGATAAACACTGTCCTATTGTGGAAAAAGCAGTTAAGCAAAGTCATGTTGATAAACCATGGATAACTATTGGTATTATTAAAGCATGTAGGAAGAAAAAAGTACTGTACCAAGAATTTTTAAAGAAAAGAACTGTTAATGCTGAACAGAAATATAAGATGTATAAAAATAAACTAACAACAATTATAAGGAATAATAAAAAGGATTATTACAGCAAATTATTAGATGACAATAAAAGTAACATAAAAAAGACATGGAATATACTAAATGATATCATTAAAAAGAGAGCAAGTGGGCCAGATTATCCCAATAGTTTTTTAAATATGAATGACTCTCAGGTTAACAATGTGGAAATGGCCGCTGAAGAGTTTAACAAATTATTTGTAAGTATGGGTCAAAATTTGGCTAATGATATTGTAAAGACAAAAAACAGAGGAAATGTAGTAAGCCAAATAAATATTACAGAGTCTTTCTTTATCAGAAAAACGGATGAAAAGGAGATTATTGACACTGTACGAAATTTAAGAAATAAGAAATCTACTGACTGTAATGGACTCCATATGTCTCTGATAAAAGATATTATTGAATTTATTGCAAAACCTCTCGCACACATCTGTAATCTGTCATTAACAACAGGCGTCTTTCCCAATGAAATGAAACTAGCTAAAGTAATACCAATTTACAAAGCAGGTGATAAGCATGTTCTTTCAAATTATAGACCCATTTCACTGTTACCACAGTTTTCAAAAATACTGGAGAAAATATTCGTTTTAAGGTTACAAGATTTCATAAAAAAACATAATATACTGTATGACCAGCAATATGGTTTTAGAACAAATAGGACAACTGCTCATGCATTAATAGATTTCACTGAAGAAATAACAACGGCCATAGAAAATAAAGAATATGCTGTAGGGATTTTTTTAGACTTACAGAAAGCATTTGATACTGTGAATCATGAACTGTTAATGGAAAAATTGCATGGATATGGAATTAGAGGGATAGCATATAATTGGATCAATAGCTACTTAAAAAATAGAAAACAATATGTTCAATTACATGAAGCTAAGTCTAGTGTACAAAGTGTAATAAGTGGGGTGCCCCAGGGGTCAGTTTTGGGGCCATTTCTGTTCATTTTGTACATAAATAATATATGTGAATTGACAACAAACATGAAAATCATTTTATTTGCAGATGATGCAAATTTAGTTTGCTGTGGGGAAAATCTGCAGCAACTCCTGGATATCGTCGAAAAAGAACTCACTAAGTTGAAGAAATGGTTTGATGAAAATAAACTAACCTTGAATGTAAGTAAAACTAAATTTATGATCTTTGGGAATCGCCGAATAGACACAAACAAACAACTATTGATAGACAATACTAAAATAGAAAGAGTAACTGAGATAAAATTTCTTGGGGTAATAATAGATGATAAAATAAACTGGAAATCGCATATAAATTATATAAAATCCAAAATTTCCAAATCAATTGCAGTTTTATACAGGGTCAAGCACCTCCTAAATCAAGCATCACTTTTCACTTTGTATTGTTCCTTCATACTACCATATATGACCTATTGTGTGGAAGTTTGGGGAAACACTTATAAAACAAACACTGATCCAATATACATTCTACAGAAAAAAGCAATAAGGATTGTTTGCAATGCAGAGTTTAGACAACCAACCAATCAACTCTTTGTTAAACTGAACGCACTTAAGTTTAAAGACCTTGTTGACTTTAAAACAGCACAACTAATGTATGGTGTAATTCATCGGAAGGTTCCTGATGGTATCCAGGGGTTGTTTCAGATTAGGGAAAGTAGATACGGTCTGCGAGGAATGTGTATTTTTAAAAAACAACCAGTAAGAACAAACATAAAACTACATAGCCCTGCAATCCGGGGAGTCAATTTGTGGAATAAATTGAACAATAAAATGAAACTATGTGAAACAATAAATATATTTAAGAAACTATTCAAAACTGATAAATTTTGTATATATAGGACGGAAATATAATGATTTAATTGTATCTTTGTTACTACCTTGTTTCTGTGGAAAATGCTGTGATTGTTATAAATTGTCAGCCGATAGTATATTTGTTTTATTATTATTATGTTTATTTTTGTTTTTGGGAGCAGGCCCTGAAAAGTTTTTTTTACTTCTGCCTGCTCCTTTTTTTTTCGGACCACAAAGGTAATCAGGCAAGCAATTCAAATTGTATGAAAGAGGGGAAAAGGGACAAAGAAGGGGACTGGATGATATTGCTTGCTTGTTTTCTTGTTCTTCTTGATTTGTCATGTATTTTATTTTATCTTTTAGAAGAGAATCTTTTTTTATAACTTTGTTCGAAAAAAATAAATAAATGAATGAAAAAAAAAAAAAAAAAGTCTGGACCTGAACCCTGCACAGCTGTGGTGTTTATTTGAAAAGTACTACGACACAAAGTACCAATAGAAATGAAAGGAGGGGTTAGAAGTCTATTTCTGAAACAACATGTAAATAATCTGATGTGATGGAAGCAGCTGAGCTGGTCCAGGTGATTCAGTTCAGCTCTGTTTTACTGAAACTCAACATTCAGGTGAAGTCAGAATGACTAACGTTCCCTTGTCAGAGGTTTCACACTAGCAACAAACTGCTCCACCTGGTGGTCAGAGCAGGAAACAGCAGCAGAAGACATGGACCTGGATAAATCCAGATTAAAATTAGGTCAAAATCCAGAAAACCTCATACATAAAACAGATTTAAACGTCAGACAGCTAAACAAGCAGTGACAGTGAAGTTACATTTAATTAGGAAACATTGTGACTGAGGACGGGATCTCCTCTGTCTGCTTGTTCAGGAACCGAGGATCTCGGTTCGGGAACTGGACTGTGGTTCTGAGGAGGTATTTAGTTGGGGTGTTCTAGTGGAGAGGAGGTATTTAGTTGGGGTGTTCTAGTGAAGAGGAGGTATTTAGTTGGGGTGTTCTAGAAGAGAGGAGGTATTTAGTTGGGGTGTTCTAGTGGAGAGGAGGTATTTAGTTGGGGTGTTCTAGAAGAGAGGAGGTATTTAGTTGGGGTGTTCTAGTGGAGAGGAGGTATTTAGTTGGGGTGTTCTAGTGGAGAGGAGGTATTTAGTTGGGGTGTTCTAGTGAAGAGGAGGTATTTAGTTGGGGTGTTCTAGTGAAGAGGAGGTATTTAGTTGGGGTGTTCTAGAAGAGAGGAGGTATTTAGTTGGGGTGTTCTAGTGGAGAGGAGGTATTTAGTTGGGGTGTTCTAGAAGAGAGGAGGTATTTAGTTGGGGTGTTCTAGTGGAGAGGAGGTATTTAGTTGGGGTGTTCTAGTGAAGAGGAGGTATTTAGTTGGGGTGTTCTAGTGAAGAGGAGGTATTTAGTTGGGTGTTCTAGAAGAGAGGAGGTATTTAGTTGGGGTGTTCTAGTGGAGAGGAGGTATTTAGCTGGGGTGTTCTAGAAGAGAGGAGGTATTTAGTTGGGGTGTTCTAGTGGAGAGGAGGTATTTAGTTGGGGTGTTCTAGTGGAGAGGAGGTATTTAGTTGGGGTGTTTTAGTGGAGAGGAGGTATTTAGTTGGGGTGTTTTAGTGAAGAGGAGGTATTTAGTTGGGGTGTTCTAGAAGAGAGGAGGTATTTAGTTGGGGTGTTCTAGTGAAGAGGAGGTATTTAGTTGGGGTGTTCTAGTGAAGACGAGGTATTTAGTTGGGGTGTTCTAGAAGAGAGGAGGTATTTAGTTGGGGTGTTCTAGTGAAGAGGAGGTATTTGGGGTGTTCTAGTGGAGAGGAGGTATTTAGTTGGGGTGTTCTAGAAGAGAGGAGGTATTTAGTTGGGGTGTTCTAGTGGACAGGAGGTATTTAGCTGGGGTGTTCTAGAAGAGAGGAGGTATTTAGTTGGGGTGTTCTAGTGAAGAGGAGGTATTTGGGGTGTTCTAGTGGAGAGGAGGTATTTAGTTGGGGTGTTCTAGTGGAGAGGAGGTATTTAGTTGGGGTGTTCTAGAAGAGAGGAGGTATTTAGTTGGGGTGTTCTAGTGGACAGGAGGTATTTAGCTGGGGTGTTCTAGTGGAGAGGGGGTATTTAGTTGGGGTGTTCTAGTGAAGAGGAGGTATTTGGGGTGTTCTAGTGGAGAGGAGGTATTTAGTTGGGGTGTTCTAGTGGAGAGGAGGTATTTAGTTGGGGTGTTCTAGAAGAGAGGAGGTATTTAGTTGGGGTGTTCTAGAAGAGAGGAGGTATTTAGTTGGGGCGTTCTAGAGGAGAGGAGGTATTTAGTTGGGGCGTTCTAGAAGAAAGGAGGTATTTAGTTGGGGTGTTCTAGAAGAGAGGAGGTATTTAGTTGGGGTGTTCTAGTGGAGAGGAGGTATTTAGTTGGGGAGTTCTAGAAGAGAGGAGGTATTTAGTTGGGGCGTTCTAGTGGAGAGGAGGTATTTAGTTGGGGCGTTCTAGAAGAGAGGAGGTATTTAGTTGGGGCGTTCTAGAAGAGAGGAGGTATTTAGTTGGGGCGTTCTAGAAGAGAGGAGGTATTTAGTTGGGGTGTTCTAGTGGAGAGGAGGTATTTAGTTGGGGCGTTCTAGAAGAGAGGAGGTATTTAGTTGGGGCGTTCTAGAAGAGAGGAGGTATTTAGTTGAGGCTTTCTAAAAGAGAGGAGGTATTTAGTTGGGGCGTTCTAGAGGAGAGGAGGTATTTAGTTGGGGTGTTCTAGTGGAGAGGAGGTATTTAGTTGGGGTGTTCTAGAAGAGAGGAGGTATTTAGTTGGGGTGTTCTAGAAGAGAGGAGGTATTTAGTTGGGGTGTTCTAGAAGAGAGGAGGTATTTAGTTGGGGCGTTCTAGAAGAGAGGAGGTATTTAGTTGGGGTGTTCTAGAAGAGAGGAGGTATTTAGTTGGGGCGTTCTAGAAGAGAGGAGGTATTTAGTTGGGGTGTTCTAGAAGAGA
This sequence comes from Melanotaenia boesemani, assembly GCF_017639745.1. NCBI lineage: Eukaryota > Metazoa > Chordata > Actinopteri > Atheriniformes > Melanotaeniidae > Melanotaenia > Melanotaenia boesemani. Next base: position 910,307 of record NC_055687.1, on the reverse strand, counting down.
GGAGGTATTTAGTTGGGGCGTTCTAGAAGAGAGGAGGTATTTAGTTGGGGTGTTCTAGAAGAGAGGAGGTATTTAGTTGGGGCGTTCTAGAAGAGAGGAGGTATTTAGTTGGGGTGTTCTAGTGGAGAGGAGGTATTTAGTTGGGGCGTTCTAGAAGAGAGGAGGTATTTAGTTGGGGCGTTCTAGAAGAGAGGAGGTATTTAGTTGGGGCATTCTAGAAGAGAGGAGGTATTTAGTTGGGGCGTTCTAGAGGAGAGGAGGTATTTAGTTGGGGTGTTCTAGTGGAGAGGAGGTATTTAGTTGGGGTGTTCTAGAAGAGAGGAGGTATTTAGTTGGGGCGTTCTAGAAGAGAGGAGGTATTTAGTTGGGGCGTTCTAGAAGAGAGGAGGTATTTAGTTGGGGTGTTCTAGTGGAGACGAGGTATTTAGTTGGGGTGTTCTAGAAGAGAGGAGGTATTTAGTTAGGGCGTTCTAGAAGAGAGGAGGTATTTAGTTGGGGTGTTCTAGAAGAGAGGAGGTATTTAGTTGGGGCGTTCTAGAAGAGAGGAGGTATTTAGTTGGGGTGTTCTAGAAGAGAGGAGGTATTTTTTGGGGGCATTCTAGAAGAGAGGAGGTATTTAGTTGGGGTGTTCTAGAGGAGAGGAGGTATTTAGTTGGGGCGTTCTAGAAGAGAGGAGGTATTTAGTTGGGGGGTTTTAAAAGAGAGGAGGTATTTAGTTGGGGCGTTCTAGAAGAGAGGAGGTATTTAGTTGGGGTGTTCTAGAAGAGAGGAGGTATTTAGTTGGGGTGTTCTAGTGGAGAGGAGGTATTTAGTTCTAGTGAAGAGGAGGTATTTAGTTGGGGTGTTCTAGAAGAGAGGAGGCATTTAGTTGGGGTGTTCTAGTGAAGAGGAGGTATTTAGTTGGGGTGTTCTAGAAGAGAGGAGGTATTTAGTTGGGGTGTTCTAGTGGAGAGGAGGTATTTAGTTGGGGTGTTCTAGAAGAGAGGAGGTGTTTAGTTGGGGTGTTCTAGTGAAGAGGATGTATTTAGTTGGGATGTTCTAGAAGAGAGGAGGTATTTAGTTGGGGTGTTCTAGTGGAGAGGAGGTATTTAGTTGGGGTGTTCTAGTGGAGAGGAGGTATTTAGTTGGGGTGTTTTAGTGGAGAGGAGGTATTTAGTTGGGGTGTTCTAGTGAAGAGGAGGTATTTAGTTGGGGTGTTCTAGTGGAGAGGAGGTATTTAGTTGGGGTGTTCTAGTGGAGAGGAGGTATTTAGTTGGGGTGTTCTAGTGGAGAGGAGGTATTTAGTTGGGGTGTTCTAGTGAAGAGGAGGTATTTAGTTGGGGTGTTCTAGAGGAGAGGAGGTATTTAGTTGGGGTGTTCTAGTGAAGAGGAGGTATTTGGGGTGTTCTAGTGGAGAGGAGGTATTTAGTTGGGGTGTTCTAGAAGAGAGGAGGTATTTAGTTGGGGTGTTCTAGTGGACAGGAGGTATTTAGCTGGGGTGTTCTAGAAGAGAGGAGGTATTTAGTTGGGGTGTTCTAGTGGAGAGGAGGTATTTAGTTGGGGTGTTCTAGTGAAGAGGAGGTATTTGGGGTGTTCTAGTGGAGAGGAGGTATTTAGTTGGGGTGTTCTAGTGGAGAGGAGGTATTTAGTTGGGGTGTTCTAGAAGAGAGGAGGTATTTAGTTGGGGTGTTCTAGAAGAGAGGAGGTATTTAGTTGGGGTGTTCTAGAGGAGAGGAGGTATTTAGTTGGGGCGTTCTAGAAGAGAGGAGGTATTTAGTTGGGGTGTTCAAGAAGAGAGGAGGTATTTAGTTGGGGTGTTCTAGTGGAGAGGAGGTATTTAGTTGGGGCGTTCTAGAAGAGAGGAGGTATTTAGTTGGGGTGTTCTAGAAGAGAGGAGGTATTTAGTTGGGGCGTTCTAGAAGAGAGGAGGTATTTAGTTGGGGCGTTCTAGAAGAGAGGAGGTATTTAGTTGGGGTGTTCTAAAAGAGAGGAGGTATTTAGTTGGGGTGTTCTAGTGAAGAGGAGGTATTTAGTTGGGGTGTTCTAGAAGAGAGGAGGTATTTAGTTGGGGTGTTCTAGTGAAGAGGAGGTATTTAGTTGGGGTGTTCTAGAAGAGAGGATGTATTTAGTTGGGGCGTTCTAGAAGAGAGGAGGTATTTAGTTGGGGCGTTCTAGAAGAGAGGAGGTATTTAGTTGGGGCGTTCTAAAAGAGAGGAGGTATTTAGTTGGGGCGTTCGAGAAGAGAGGAGGTATTTAGTTGGGGTGTTCTAGAAGAGAGGAGGTATTTAGTTGGGGTGTTCTAGTGGAGAGGAGGTATTTAGTTGGGGTGTTCTAGTGAAGAGGAGGTATTTAGTTGGGGTGTTTTAGTGGAGAGGAGGTATTTAGTTGGGGTGTTTTAGTGAAGAGGAGGTATTTAGTTGGGGTGTTCTAGAAGAGAGGAGGTATTTAGTTGGGGTGTTCTAGTGAAGAGGAGGTATTTAGTTGGGGTGTTCTAGTGAAGACGAGGTATTTAGTTGGGGTGTTCTAGAAGAGAGGAGGTATTTAGTTGGGGTGTTCTAGTGAAGAGGAGGTATTTGGGGTGTTCTAGTGGAGAGGAGGTATTTAGTTGGGGTGTTCTAGAAGAGAGGAGGTATTTAGTTGGGGTGTTCTAGTGGACAGGAGGTATTTAGCTGGGGTGTTCTAGAAGAGAGGAGGTATTTAGTTGGGGTGTTCTAGTGAAGAGGAGGTATTTGGGGTGTTCTAGTGGAGAGGAGGTATTTAGTTGGGGTGTTCTAGTGGAGAGGAGGTATTTAGTTGGGGTGTTCTAGAAGAGAGGAGGTATTTAGTTGGGGTGTTCTAGTGGACAGGAGGTATTTAGCTGGGGTGTTCTAGTGGAGAGGGGGTATTTAGTTGGGGTGTTCTAGTGAAGAGGAGGTATTTGGGGTGTTCTAGTGGAGAGGAGGTATTTAGTTGGGGTGTTCTAGTGGAGAGGAGGTATTTAGTTGGGGTGTTCTAGAAGAGAGGAGGTATTTAGTTGGGGTGTTCTAGAAGAGAGGAGGTATTTAGTTGGGGTGTTCTAGAGGAGAGGAGGTATTTAGTTGGGGCGTTCTAGAAGAGAGGAGGTATTTAGTTGGGGTGTTCTAGAAGAGAGGAGGTATTTAGTTGGGGTGTTCTAGAAGAGAGGAGGTATTTAGTTGGGGTGTTCTAGTGGAGAGGAGGTATTTAGTTGGGGTGTTCTAGAAGAGAGGAGGTATTTAGTTGGGGCGTTCTAGTGGAGAGGAGGTATTTAGTTGGGGCGTTCTAGAAGAGAGGAGGTATTTAGTTGGGGCGTTCTAGAAGAGAGGAGGTATTTAGTTGGGGCGTTCTAGAAGAGAGGAGGTATTTAGTTGGGGTGTTCTAGTGGAGAGGAGGTATTTAGTTGGGGCGTTCTAGAAGAGAGGAGGTATTTAGTTGGGGCGTTCTAGAAGAGAGGAGGTATTTAGTTGAGGCTTTCTAAAAGAGAGGAGGTATTTAGTTGGGGAGTTCTAGAGGAGAGGAGGTATTTAGTTGGGGTGTTCTAGTGGAGAGGAGGTATTTAGTTGGGGTGTTCTAGAAGAGAGGAGGTATTTAGTTGGGGTGTTCTAGAAGAGAGGAGGTATTTAGTTGGGGTGTTCTAGAAGAGAGGAGGTATTTAGTTGGGGCGTTCTAGAAGAGAGGAGGTATTTAGTTGGGGTGTTCTAGAAGAGAGGAGGTATTTAGTTGGGGCGTTCTAGAAGAGAGGAGGTATTTAGTTGGGGTGTTCTAGAAGAGAGGAGGTATTTAGTTGGGGCGTTCTAGAAGAGAGGAGGTATTTAGTTGGGGTGTTCTAGAAGAGAGGAGGTATTTAGTTGGGGCTTTCTAGAAGAGAGGAGGTTTTTAGTTGGGGTGTTCTAGTGGAGAGGAGGTATTTAGTTGGGGCGTTCTAGAAGAGAGGAGGTATTTAGTTGGGGCGTTCTAGAAGAGAGGAGGTATTTAGTTGGGGCATTCTAGAAGAGAGGAGGTATTTAGTTGGGGCGTTCTAGAGGAGAGGAGGTATTTAGTTGGGGTGTTCTAGTGGAGAGGAGGTATTTAGTTGGGGTGTTCTAGAAGAGAGGAGGTATTTAGTTGGGGCGTTCTAGAAGAGAGGAGGTATTTAGTTGAGGCGTTCTAGAAGAGAGGAGGTATTTAGTTGGGGTGTTCTAGTGGAGACGAGGTATTTAGTTGGGGTGTTCTAGAAGAGAGGAGGTATTTAGTTAGGGCGTTCTAGAAGAGAGGAGGTATTTAGTTGGGGTGTTCTAGAAGAGAGGAGGTATTTAGTTGGGGCGTTCTAGAAGAGAGGAGGTATTTAGTTGGGGTGTTCTAGAAGAGAGGAGGTATTTTTTGGGGGCATTCTAGAAGAGAGGAGGTATTTAGTTGGGGTGTTCTAGAGGAGAGGAGGTATTTAGTTGGGGCGTTCTAGAAGAGAGGAGGTATTTAGTTGGGGCGTTCTAAAAGAGAGGAGGTATTTAGTTGGGGCGTTCTAGAAGAGAGGAGGTATTTAGTTGGGGTGTTCTAGAAGAGAGGAGGTATTTAGTTGGGGTGTTCTAGTGGAGAGGAGGTATTTAGTTCTAGTGAAGAGGAGGTATTTAGTTGGGGTGTTCTAGAAGAGAGGAGGCATTTAGTTGGGGTGTTCTAGTGAAGAGGAGGTATTTAGTTGGGGTGTTCTAGAAGAGAGGAGGTATTTAGTTGGGGTGTTCTAGTGGAGAGGAGGTATTTAGTTGGGGTGTTCTAGAAGAGAGGAGGTATTTAGTTGGGGTGTTCTAGTGAAGAGGATGTATTTAGTTGGGATGTTCTAGAAGAGAGGAGGTATTTAGTTGGGGTGTTCTAGTGGAGAGGAGGTATTTAGTTGGGGTGTTCTAGTGGAGAGGAGGTATTTAGTTGGGGTGTTTTAGTGGAGAGGAGGTATTTAGTTGGGGTGTTCTAGTGAAGAGGAGGTATTTAGTTGGGGTGTTCTAGTGAAGAGGAGGTATTTAGTTGGGGTGTTCTAGTGAAGGGGAGGTATTTGGGGTGTTCTAGTGGAGAGGAGGTATTTAGTTGGGGTGTTCTAGAAGAGAGGAGGTATTTAGTTGGGGTGTTCTAGTGGACAGGAGGTATTTAGCTGGGGTGTTCTAGAAGAGAGGAGGTATTTAGTTGGGGTGTTCTAGTGGAGAGGAGGTATTTAGTTGGGGTGTTCTAGTGAAGAGGAGGTATTTGGGGTGTTCTAGTGGAGAGGAGGTATTTAGTTGGGGTGTTCTAGTGGAGAGGAGGTATTTAGTTGGGGTGTTCTAGAAGAGAGGAGGTATTTAGTTGGGGTGTTCTAGAAGAGAGGAGGTATTTAGTTGGGGTGTTCTAGAGGAGAGGAGGTATTTAGTTGGGGCGTTCTAGAAGAGAGGAGGTATTTAGTTGGGGTGTTCTAGTGGAGAGGAGGTATTTAGTTGGGGTGTTCTAGAAGAGAGGAGGTATTTAGTTGGGGTGTTCTAGTGAAGAGGAGGTATTTAGTTGGGGTGTTCTAGTGGAGAGGAGGTATTTAGTTGGGGTGTTCTAGTGGAGAGGAGGTATTTAGTTGGGGTGTTCTAGAAGAGAGGAGGTATTTAGTTGGGGCGTTCTAGGTGACGGGTGGACATTCCACTAATCCATTCTCCACCACGGATCGCCACGCTGACGGGTGGACGTTCCACTAATCCATCCTCCACAGCAGATCGCCACGGTGACGGGTGGACGTTCCACTAATCCAGCCTCCACCGTAGATCGCCACGGTGACGGGTGGACGTTCCACTAATCCATCCTCCACCGCAGATCGCCACGGTGACGGGTGGACGTTCCACTAATCCAGCCTCCACCGCGGATCGCCACGGTGACGACAGGATTCTGTGGTAATGAAAAACTGGACATGGATTTTCTTTGTGGTCTCAGTAAAGCAAACAGTCTTTAAACAACGATGTTTCCTCCCAGTCGTTGTTAGTAACGTTACTTCCTACATATCTCACCGGGACATCCCTAATCTTTACATCACGGTAACGGTATCTGCTTCTGCTGGTTGCTACTCAGCTTTGACATGAAGAGAAACACTTTGTTTGGGAACTTTCCAAAGCTAAAGGTCTGATTCCCATCCTGAAATATTTATAAGCCTCTAATCTGACTTCATGCTTTTAATTCTGCTCCTGTGAAGGGCAACTGTCCATCGACTAGGTAGCTGTAAATGTCAAGGTAAGGTAACTCAGGTAGCAATGTCTGCGTCAACTGGATGTTTGGGAGTTTTTTAACCAGGAACTTGGAAAATCAGATGGATTTTCAGCACCAACAAGCTCACTTTTTTTTTCTAAATATCCTGTCTGAACTGGTTTGGAAAGGGTTCAGTCCGCTAGGCCACCCCTGCTGGAGAGTATGTTGTTCCAGAGTTTTCTCTGATCAAACCAGAAATTTACCAAACTATAGATGGTAAAATCATCATCGAGGATGAGCTGCTTAATTTTATTGGGTTAAAATGCAAACATTGAGCCATGATGATATTGTGACGTTCGTCACAAGCAGTTTTAGTTTTGAGCCGTGTTAGCAGAGCTTTTACCACACAACAAACGATGGGGATCCCATAGAGGACAAAAGCAGGATGTAAACTATGTTAAACTGTGTTTGCAAGTGCTAATGAGTGCTGTGAAGATATACCCAGATTTGTATCAGATATCCTGGATGAACTACCTCCCGTCTCATTGAACCACATCGATGTCTCTGTGCTCCAGCAAATCAACTCTGACACTGACTGCTTAAAAAGAACAACAGACACTCAAGTAGCATCTGTGAAACATTACCGCTGGTCTCTGCAAACCTCAGCAGTCGCCTGGCTGCTGTGGAGGGGAGCGCTGTTACCGCTGCTGCAGAGATGCCCGGCGGTGGGCGATCTGTCTGGCCTGTTGATCCAGCGTTGGGACGGGTGCAGTCCCCCGCATGGAGTACGGTGGTGAAGGAGGGGCGGAGACCTGAGACCAGCTCGCTCTGCAAGTACTTCAGTGAGGCATGTGAGAAAGAAGTCTGGCATAATTTGCACTGGTGCAGTGAGTAATATACTAGCTGTCAAAACTAAGATGGTAAGTGTATTTGCCACTAAGTTTGATCCTAACGTTGATGCCAACACCCTCAGTAAATATTTAAAACTGAAGCTGGGTCGGGAAGTGAAATGTCAGAAAATAGAAACAGCTCAGGGTAGTGGTGAAGGTGGTGCGTCTAAATGTTGATTGGGCCATAGGGCTAGACTTTAATTATGAGAGAAAAATGACTATTTTGAATGTATATACACCATGTGAATCTTATGAGCATGAGGACGAGTATTTGAATAGCTTAGCCTTTACAGAGGACAACAGCTGATCTTGTGTGTACATCATGGGTGATTTTAATGCAGACGTGTCTGATATTTGCAGCAGTTTCGTATTGATTCTAAATTATCTGCATCAAGTAAATCTCTTTTGCCTGATACAAGTTTCACCTCTGTCAGCGATGTATGGCCACAGCTGATGCTCATGACACACTGAAAATGTCCCCCTGGTGGCCAGTAATAGTATTGCTGCATCCTCAAGAAAATGAGACTGGTCAGAACTGAGTAAAAAGTATTTGGAGGGATACTCACTGATGACGGTTTGTTAAAAATACTGAATCGCCTAAAGAGGCCCTAATGTGCGCAGATATTAACTGCAATGAAGTGCATGACGCTGACCAACTATGTGCTACGTATGATGTTATTGTGAAATGTCTTCATGCTGCCATCGAGCCTTTTCATAAAAGTAGTTGTAAGGTACCGAACATCAGACCTGGGTGGACTGATGTGGTGGCTGAGCATCATGCTGCTAGAGAGGCTTTTAGATTACGGCCAGGTTCATCCTTTGCTCGCTGCAGACGGTGGGGGCAGCAGGGGTTCATGATGCTAGTAAAGCTTTGGATGCTAACAAAGCCTGTGGTGTGGACCGTATCGCTGCAGGACATTTAAAACGTGCCGGCCAGACGCTCATTTTCACAGGGTTTCTGGTTCATGGTGTTCGGCCTCAGCCATCATGGCTGTAATGTTGTTCCTGTGCTGAAGCATGAGGCTGGTAGACTCAATGGTTTAGACAATTATCAACATGTTGCATTAGCCAGTATCTTGTCTAAAGTCCTGGAAAGAATACTTTTGTCAAAACTAGAAAAGTATATTCTCACCACTGACAATCCGTTTGGTTTTAAAAGAAAAACAGTACTGACCTGCGTATTTACGCTCTTAAAGAGATTGTACTTAACTGTACAAAGCCATAATTCATCAGTATTTCTATACTTGTTGCATCTACGGTATTTGACAGAATCAATCATGAAAAATTATTTGTAAAATTACTAGATAGAGGTGTTCCTACATTTTTGGTGAGCGTTTTATCCTTTTGGTTATGCCCATCACACATTCGAGGTCAATGTTGTTTCTTCTCCATTTCGTCTTAGTAACGGAGTACGTCAAGAAGGAATTTTATCCCTATTTTATTTATATGGATGACCCATCTCATCCGTTAAATAAGGCAAACCCTGGATGTCTTGTGGAGAACGCTGCTGTCAGTCTCCTCCTGTATGCCGACGACCTGATCCTGCTCCACGTGGTGCTGGTTTACAGCAAACGTTGAAGGTGTGTTCTCAGTACGCCGTAGATTATATATAGAATATAATGCTAAGGAAAGCCAAATAATGATGCTAGAAGCGCTAATGATAAGAGATCAGCCTTTCCTGTGTTTTCCTGTCTAACGGTCCTCTGACTGCCTGTAAGGAAATTTAGGCCACGTCATATCTGATGACTGGAGGGACAACAAAGACGTCCATCGACAACGCTGTAAAATTTATGCTCAAGCGAACACGCTGATAAGGGAATTCTCTATGTGCTCTGATTCTGTGAAGTGCTCCCTGTTCAGAACCTGTCACACCGTTTTAAACTGGTCAGCTGTGGTCAAACTACAGGAAAAAGAGTCCGATTACGCCTGTAATGATGCGATGAGGTTGCTGCTTGGTGCACCTAGGTGGCGCAATGCCAGTCACTTGTTTGTGGCCACAAGGGCGCCAACTGTTGAGGCAGCTCATGTTTAGTTTTATGTGTTATCATAGCAGCCCTGGCTAGCCCCTTGAAACGCTGCTGTCCATTCACTTCTACACAGAGACAGCACTGGGTTCACAGCCTGATGTGTTTTAATGTGTGTTTCATGTACCTGTGTCTGCAAATAAAATAAAGTTTTATATGTATATATTGGCTAAATAAACTTGGATCAAATAATTTCCATTAAAACTGTCCTGAAACTGGACGTACGGGAACGTTTTTCACCAAGAACAGGGGCTGTTAATCCAGGATAATAAAATCTCAGACGTCTGTTATTTCGGTGGTTTTCTAACTTTCTCTGCAGATTCCTCATGTTTTTAAGAGCATTTGCCAACGTTTGTTATTGCTGTGGTTCGTTTCCTTTCAGGCAACAAACTCCTGCTCTTTCACATGATTCCAACCAAAATGCTTTATCAAGTCTCTGCTGGTAAATCTGCCAGCGTTCATGTCGCCTGTGGAAACTTCAGCGCTGCATATGAGTCATGTTGCTGTTCAGCTGGCGGGATTTTCTAATGAGTAATGACGCCAGATTACTAACATACCGCTAACACTAAATGTTAGCACAACAGTGACTCAGCTGCTTCGCTGCCTACCAACTCACAACGACGTCACGCAGGACTGCGTCAATTCCTGTGTTTATTGGGCAGGAAACAAAGAATTATGATTCCGTTTCCATGGTAACGGATGGTGTTTAGACAGACATATTTGCCGATACCGGTCCCCTTACATTTGGTAGGATCAGCGTGTATTTCTGATGCTGGTATCAGCCCATCCCTAGTTTAAAGTCCGAAACCACTGAAAGAACAAACAGGAAGTAATTGGATCTTGAAATTAGAGAAGTTTAAAAAAAAGTATATTTTCTCATTTGATGATGTTTTTTCAGATGGCATCTTTATCAGCTTCAGCCCTTCTAATGAAAAACAGGGGTCATGGCCATCTGACAGGAAGTCAAGTGTGGCATTTCAGAATGAAAGCACCACAAGGAGTCTCCATTTCAGCATTCAGAAAGGATGGTCAGGATTTGATGGAAACTACATAAACGCATGGCTCCATCCTGTGAGTGAGGCTTCCTGTGATGATGTCACACTTTGCCGCCAGGTGACGGACCATCCAGGTGAGGTGTGAGTGATGCAGTGGAACAATATGAGACTCGTCATTAAATCCCCTAAAGAAGGAAGAGATTAGGTTTGTTGGGACGAAACAGATTAACCGATTATGTAACACATGAGAGGTGACCCAATGACTCCACTGTAAACATGGTGGGGCTGACCCCACTCTGACCGAGAACAGGCTCCGCCCCCACAGTCTTGAAAAACCTAAAAAACTTTACACAAGATCACATGACCACAGCTCCAAACAGTCCCTCCTGATCATCACATCACTGAATTGACTCAGATTAACAGGTGCTCATCAGGTGGTCCTCAGTGGTCGTCAAGACACTTTATTTGTGTCTCAGGGTTCAGGTCCAGGAGTGGAAAGCGGTCCAATCCCATTAGGACTGAGATGTCTCTAGTTACATAAGGAGCAGCAGGTTAATCTGATCTGCATCCAGGTGATCCTCACTCTGCTCGCAGTCTCCATGGCGTCCACATGAAGCTCTGACCAGAAGTCTGGGACATCGCCATGGCGAAGCCAGAACTGCTGTCCATCGTCCTGCTGGGTGTCCTCCTGTTGGCTGTGAACGTGTCAGGATGGCGCCAGACAGATGAGACGGAGGACAGCAGAGAGTTGGTGAGTTACCTATTCGCCCTCACTCACCGCAGGTCCAGGTTCAGGTCCAGGTTCAGATCCAGGTTCAGATCCAGGTCCTCAGACATCGAGGAACACCGGTTAGGCAGGTTTACCTGGTAGGTCAGCAGCAAATCAGGACTCAGATACGCCTGCAGCATCAGAAAGAACCATTCCAGAAAGTTCCCGGCTGTTTTGCTGTTCCACATTACTGATGTGTCAGGTCCCACAAGAAAACTCATTTATTGTCTCTCTGTCCACCTGCCCATCTTTGTCCACCAGCTGATGACCCTACAGAACGTTCTGGAGAAGCTTCAGAGCAGAAAGTTTTCAACGTTGGACCGAAGACAGAGCCGTCTCCCGCCTGTGAGTCTTTTCCTCAGAGTCCCTGCAAAGTCGAAGTATTGTTATGGACACTTGTCTTACCTGTGTCTCACCTGTCTACCTGTCCCTCAGTGCTCAGTGGGGGCATGGTGCTCGGTGAAAAAGGGTCCTCGTTTTGGTCCCCTGTGTGACTGCCAGCAAGGATCCAGGTGTAACTTCTTCTTCCGGAAGTGTCTCTGACCTTCATGACCTCGTCCTGCTTGTCTTCTGATCCAGAGAGATGTGGACCGCACCGGTCCAGTCTGAACAGAACCAGCTTATACATCCAGACCAGGATCAGAGCAACAGACTGAACAATGTGATGACATCACTGTGACATCATCACAGTACCATGTGATCTCAGAGTTCTGTCTGCAGGTTTTCTAATAAAATGACTGATCGGGTCCTTGTTGTGTTTGTTCATCAACAGCAGCAGAACCGGACGGAGTCTGAGAACATCTGAAGGGACCGACTCAGCAGGGAACATCTTTATTTATTTTTCTCAAACAATGGAACAAAAGTTCAGCCTCAGTAGTCAGAGTTTCTACACATAGTGAGGTCAGTGAAGTACACACAACCAGATGAGTTCAAATGAGTAAACAAGCCCTTAAAACAACAACATCAAAGAAAAACCTGCTGAGATCAACCAAACTTCCCCTAAACGCAGGAACCAATCACCAGTCACATCTCTGCTTGTGTCACTAACCCGTCTACCCGTCCAGAACCAGGTCCTGTCTTAATCCACATTGGACTGACCAGCCATCAGCATGTACTGGTCCAGCTCAGCGTCCAAACGGCTCCGGGACAGGGACATGTACCGGTCCAGCTGGGCATCCAGTTCCTTCCGGGTTGGAACATTGGCTCTGTTAAATCTGCGGCGCCTGGTTCTGGTCGTGTCCCTCTGAAGACCCAGCTGTCGTCGTCCTGCCAGAGAAAACTCATGAAGTTACTGATCGGACCACAATCGCAGGAAGTTCTACTGGAGGTTCTAATGGTTCTACTGACCAGTTCTTACAGTACCAGAACCAGAATGAGGCCGATATGGGTCAACTTGACAGAACAAACACAACCACACCAGAACTCTGAGGATCCAGAAGTAGTCAGACGTAATCGGATTACTGTAACTAACAAGCTGACCTGCAGTAAAGTTCTGAGTCTCCTGAGTCCTGAGTTCTGTTGTCCTCAGGAAGTGACGCTGACCGGGACGACGTCGTTCTGCAGAGGAAACACAAACAGCTCAGTGGACAGGACCGTCAGAACCATATCCTGATAACGATATACATCAAGACATAGACATTTATTGTAATTTCAATTAATGAATAGTTCATATAAAATTGTAATGTGGAAATGCTGTGTGAAAATGATATACTAAACAAACAAAAGGTAGTATGTACTAAATATTTATTTTTGTAGCAGTAGCCTACCCTGTAACAGTAACACCACCCAGACTTCTCTCGTAACATCATGTATGCAGGGTCCGAAAATGCGAGTAAATGTTTGTACCGAATTAGTCGTGTTTTTCAGTCTTCCTTTTGGTGGATTTCTTCTTCATGTTCCTCTGCTGTCTGCATGTATGAACAACGCACACCTACACAAACACGCACTGACACAAACACTTGCATGTGACACGAGAACGAACGTGCTGCACTTTTTCAGTTCTGTTCACCGTTTAGCTCAGGCTAATGAAGCAGGTAAATATGTGGAGTTTTTAGCCGCAGCCGGCCAGCTTTCCTAAAGAAAACACGGTGAACTGGAGGATAAATCAGCAGCTTACAGCCCCAACCAGAAAGTTCAGTGGTTTGGATAAAGCGGCGCCTTCTGTCTGCTTCACTGCCCGGTTCCGCTCGCTTCGCACGCGCAGCGACTGTAGGCTGTAACACACCTGCGAGTGGCGACTGTAGGCAGTAACACACCTGCGAGTGGCGACTGTAGGCAGTAACACACCTGCGCGTGGCGACTGTAGGCGGTAACACACCTGCGCACGGCGACTGTAGGCGGTAACACACCTGCGCACGGCGACTGTAGGCGGTAACACACCTGCGCGTGGCGACTGTAGGCGGTAACACGCCTGCGCGTGGCGACTGTAGGCGGTAACACGCCTGCGCGTGGCGACTGTAGGCGGTAACACGCCTGCGCGTGGCGACTGTAGGCGGTAACTGCGCGTGGCGACTGTAGGCGGTAACTGCGCGTGGTGACTGTAGGCGGTACACGTCTGCACGTGGCGACTGTAGGCGGTAACTGCGCCTGCGCGTGGCGACTGTAGGCGATACACGCCTGCACGTGGCGACTGTAGGCGATACACGCCTGCGCGTGGCGACTGTAGGGGGTAACGCACCTGTGCGTGGCGACTGTAGGCGGTAACTGCGCCTGCGCGTGGCGACTGTAGGGGGTAACGCACCTGTGCGTGGCGCGCTGTCAGCACAGCAGCACTCTGTTGGACGTGATGTTAGCCTGTTAGCTTAGCTTAGCTGTTTACAACCTGGAGGGTGACGACAGCTGCATAACGTGACGTGAGTCTGCGAGACTACGAACAGCTTGTCAACCGATTAACTGATCAATACAATAATAATGGTACTTATTATTGTATTGATCAGTTATTTAGTTCATTATAATTATAAATTAAATTCAAATTAAATTATTCAATTATCATAATTTCAAATTTGTATCAAATTTTTGTTCAGTTTATTTTTTAAACACTAAAATAAAAAGCAACAATCAGGGAGAATGATCCCACCAAGGTTGTAATTCTGTGGTACGAGGACTGTTAGGAGCAGGAGGCCAGACGAAGAGCAGAGAGTCTGATCAGGTTTTAGTTCATGAATTCAGACATTAACACTTCATTAAATAAAACCATTTTTCTTGTTGCCTTTGTTTAATGTTGCTGTGACTTTCAGTTTCAGTTTGGATACAACACAACATGGTATTATAGAAAATAACGTGCATAGAGGTATGTGTGTGTGAGAGTAAAATAATTTAATAATTTGGCTAGTAAAAAATGTTTGGCCAGTTGATTTTTTCATGTACCGGCCAACTTGGCCGGTGAGACAAAAAGTTCATTTTGGACACTGCATGTGCGTGTAAGATGCTTCCAGGTATTAGGCCCAATCCCATTTCTCTTTGTTACCCCTACCCCTACCCCTTAAAAATGGAGCTAGGCGGGGTAGGGCTGAAAGTCAACCCCTTCAACAATCACATACATCATCAGTAGTCACTAAAGAACATTTTAACTGGAACTGGAAGAAATTTTAAATAAAACAGTTTCATTGTTAATGAGACTCTCAGCCTCATTAACAATGAATGAAAAACAACCAAAAACATAGAATGATAGAAAATAAAGTCTTTGTTCTGTAAACAAAATTGCCTTTCAAAAAATATATTAAAAAAATATTAAACATGGGGCTCTGACAGAGAAAACCAGCAAAACTGTCAGTTTTATTTAAAAAAAAAGTAGGAAAAAACCCACTGTGCATTGTTGCTGTTTGTGAAGCTGAAATGTCTCCCTCATTGCTGCCAGAACCACTGCCAGGACGCCGCTGCGACGCTGCTAGGACGCTGCTAGGACACTGCTAGGACGCTGCTGCGACGCTGCTAGGACACTGCTAGGACGCTGATGCGACGCTGCTAGGACGCTGCTGCGACGCTGCTAGGATGCTGCTAGGACACTGCTAGGACGCTGCTGCGACGCTGCTAGGACACTGCTAGGACGCTGATGCGACGCTGCTAGGACGCTGCTGCGACGCTGCTAGGACGCTGCTAGGACACTGCTAGGACGCTGCTGCGACGCTGCTAGGACGCTGCTGCGACGCTGCTAGGACGCTGATGCGACGCTGATGCGACGCTGCTAGGACACTGCTAGGACGCTGATGCGACGCTGATGCGACGCTGCTAGGACGCTGCTGCGACGCTGCTAGGACGCTGCTGCGACGCTGCTAGGACGCTGCTAGGAGACTGCTAGGACGCTGCTGCGACGCTGCTAGGACGCTGCTAGGAGACTGCTAGGACGCTGCTGCGACGCTGCTAGGACGCTGCTAGGACGCTGCTGCGACACTGCTAGGTCGCTGCTGTGAAGCTAGGACGCTAATGCGACGCTGCTAGGTCGCTGCTGTGACGCTAGGTCGCTGCTGTGATGCTGCTACGACGCTGCTAGGACGCTGCTAGGACGCTGCTGCGACGCTGCTACGACGCTGCTAGGATGCTGCTAGGACGCTGCTAGGACGCTGCTGCGACGCTGCTAGGACGCTGCTAGGACACTGCTGCGACACTGCTAGGTCGCTGCTGTGAAGCTAGGACGCTAATGCGACGCTGCTAGGTCGCTGCTGTGACGCTAGGACGCTGCTGGGACGCTGCTAGGTCGCTGCTGTGACGCTGCTACGACGCTGCTAGGATGCTGCTAGGACGCTGCTGCAACGCTGCTTCTTTTCCACATACACCAGGACACCGGCCCAAAAGTGATAGCTTTATTAATCCCGTGGGGGGAACTAAATTGCCAAGGACGCTTTACACACAAATAAAAAAACATAAACACTACATAAATATTAACTCTGCTACACACAATTACAACATCAGTGTAACACAAACACAACCATAAAGACATACAAATACAATAAATGTCAACCAAAATTATTTCATAAAAAGTGCTCATTATAAAAGCGCACAGCAGCAGGAACAAAAGACTTTAAGTGTTCAGTTGCGCACCGAGGCATCACCATTCGCCCACTAAAGGAGCTCTTAAGTTCACTAAAAATGCTGTGGAGAGGATGGTCTGTGAGAGACAGAACAGTTCTTAGTTTGGTCCTCATCCTCTTGTCCACACTAATGTCCACAGAGTCCAGGCTCAGCCCCACCACTGAGCTGGCCTTTTTAATCAGTTTGTTCATTTGGCTTTTGTCCTCCATAGTGATGCTCCCACCCCAACAAAGTCCAGCATAAAACAAGACACTGGCCACGATCCCCTGATAAAAGACAGACAGGAGCCTCCTGCTCACATCAAAAGCATGAAGCTTTCTCAGAAAGAACAGTCTGGACCGGGCCTGTTTGAAGACAGCTTCACTGTTCTTCCTCCAGTTCAATTTACGGTCCAGATGAACTCCCAGATACTTATAACTTTCAACTATTTCAATAGCCTGGCCTTTGATGACCACTGGAGAGACTGTTCCCCTTTTTCTCCTGAAATCAATAATTAACTCTTGCGTTTTGTCTACATTTAGCTGTAAGAAATTGGCCTCACACCAACTAACAAGAGAGTCCATTTCTTCCCTGTAGACCAGGTTATCATCCTGGGAAATCAGGCCCAACAAGGCAGCATCATCAGAGAATTTCTGCATCTTACAAACTGAGGATGGTTTAAAAGATAGTCTAAAACCCAGGCAACAGTCTTATTATGCAAATTAAAATTCAATAACTTATTAGCTAAAATATGTGGTTGTATTAAAAGCACTAGAAAAATCAAAAAACATGATTCGAATAGAGCTCACGCCCTTCCTGTATGCAAACTGTAGTGGATCTTGAAAATGTGCTACCTGTCCTCTCAGGTGGCCAAGAACAACCCTCTCAAAGCACTTCATAATGTGTGATGTCAATGCTATAGGCCTGAGATTAGACAAAGTACAGCTCACATTCGCTTAAATAAAATAAGTCAGTAGTGTTGGAGTCTGTTGTTGGGACCGGGAGCCGGCGTCCTTTACAAACAACGGCGTCTGCTCCATGTCGGTCTTTTAATATCCAAACCACATTCATACAACAGAAGTTGCCCCTTGTTTAGGTACAAGCTCTTCGGTTTGGGTTGGGTGGTCATCTTGTAGTGCATTACATTGCTCTGAAACTCGTCTGCTACCGTCTTCCTCCATTGTTAATGTACTGCAGCGTGTATGGGCACGCCGTGAGACACATCTTGACGTAACATACTGCAGTAAAGCACCTAACCGCGGCGTAAACGATAGAGCCTCATATGAAACGACAGACATTTTCTATCGTCCAGATGATATATATTGTCACATCGACCAGCCCGAACTTACATAATAAAAATGACAATGAGGAGGGTTCCGGGGGTCACGTGACCAAGATGGCTGCTCGTTAAAAAAGCTCCTAGACCGTGCATTGATTTTGTTAAAATAACCCTTCTAAACTGTCAACGACTTTTATAAAAGGACAAGAAATTGCTATGTCAAAACCTTTGGCTATAAAACAGTGTGACATTTTCACCCGTGGACGCAAGACAAGTACTAAAATAACTCCACCAAGTCCACTGGGTAGCACGGAAGCTAGCATAGGTAGCATTGAAGACTTACTACGTGAGCTGAGATCTCTGCGGTCAGACTTCGGAGCAAAGTTACAAAACTCAAGTCCAGTGAAGTTGGGAAAGTGTGTTAATTGCAAATAAAAATTGATTCAAGTAAATTGCAAATTCTTGTCAACCCATATTTAAATGAATGCACAGCAAAGACAACATATTTATTGTCTTCACTCATAAACTTTATTGTTTTGGGAGAAAATCATCAACTCTATAATTTGATGACAGCAACACGTGCCAAAATAGTTGGGACAGGTGTCAATAACTACTCAGAAAGTGGATGAATGGAAATCAAACAACTATTTGCAGGTGAACAGATGAATTAGCAACAGGTGAGAGTCGTTACTGGGTATAAAAAAGGGAGACCCGAACAAGCTAAGTCATTCACATGCAAGGATGGGGCGAGGTTCACCTCTTTGTGAACAACTACGTGAGCAAATTGTTGAACAGTTTAAAAACAACATTCCTCAAAGTACAATTGCAAGGAATTTAGGGATATCATCATCTACAGTCCATAATATTGTGAAAAGGTTCAGGGAATCTGGAGGAATCACTGTGCGTAAAAGGCATGGCCGTAAACCATTATTGAATGCCCGTGACCTCCGAGCCCTCAAGCTGTACTGCATTAAGAACCGACATCAATGTGTAAAGGACATCACCACATGGGCTCAGGAACACTTTGGAAAACCACTGTCAGTCAATACAGTTCGACGCCATATCCGTAAGTGTGGGTTAAAACTTTATGTTGCAAAGCGTAAGCCATTCATCAACAACATCCAGAAACGCCGCAGGGTTCTCTGGGCCCGAGCCCATCTAAAATGGACTGATACAAAGTGGAAAAGTGTTCTGTGGTCTGATGAGTCAGTTTTCCAAATTGTGTTTGGAAATTGTGGACTTCGTGTCCTCCGGTCCAAAGAAGAACAGAACCACCCAGACTGTTACGCACGCAAAGTGCAAAAGCCAGCATCTGTGATGGTATGGGGGTGCATGAGTGGCCAAGGAATGGGTAACCTGCACATCTGTGAAGGCACCATTAATGCAGAAACGTACATTCAGGTTTTGGAACAAAGTATGTTGCCATCCAAACAGAAACTTTACCATGGGCGCCCTTGCTTATTCCAGCAGGATAATGCCAAGCCACACACTGCGCGTCTCACCACAGCGTGGCTTCGTAGTAAGAGGGTGCGGGTGCTTGACTGGCCTGCCTGCAGTCCTGACCTGTCTCCCATTGAAAATGTGTGGCGCATTATGAAGCGCAGAATAAGACAAAGGAGACCCCGGACTGTTGAACAGCTGAAGCTGTACATAAAGCAAGAATGGGAAAGGATTCCACTATCAACGATTCAACAACTAGTCTCCTCACTTCCTAAACGTTTATTGAGTGTTATTAAAAGGAAAGGTGATGTAACACAATGGTGAAGAAGCCCCTTTCCCAACTACTTTGGCACTTGTTGCAATTATATAATTCTAAGTTTATCATTATTTGCTTATGAAAATAAAGTTTATGAGTTTGAACATGAATAATCTTGTCTTTGTGGTGTATTCATTTAAATATGGGTTAGAAAAGGTTTGCAAGTCATTCTATTCTAATTTTACTGACATTTTAAACTTTTTCCCAACTTCACTGGAATTGAGTTTTGTAGACAACATTGGCACCAGGCTGACTGGAGTGGCAAATGCTTTGACTGCACTAGAAAGTAAGGTGACAGAGATTAAACAGGACGTTTTGACCAATGCAGCCCTTATCGAAGAAGCCGAGGCTCGTATCAATGACACTGAAAAGTCGCTCGAAGAAACCGAAGCAGCGCTGAAATCAGCTATTAAACAAATTTCCTTTCTGGAGGCAAAGACGGACGATCTAGAGAACCGGGGAAGAAGGAAGAACCTGCGCATCTTTGACATAAGAGAAGGTGCGGAAGGGACACGGCCGCTTTATGATTTTATTAATGACATGCTGCTGAAATGGCTGGATGACCGCTCAGAAGTCATTTACATTGGAGCGGGTCCACCGCACAGCGGCCTCGGGAAGCCCAAACCAAAACAGAGCAGTATTGGTCCGCTTCCTGAAATTCCAAGAAAAGGAGTTTGTGTGTAGAGGAACACGGAAACAAGAAATTACGCATGATGGGCTCAAGCTTACATTTGTGCAGGATCTCTCTGCAGAAACAGTCTGCATATGACGGGGGTTTCACTCGGTCATAAAGAAACTCCTTGACATCAACGCCTTCCGTGGATTTCAACATAACCCCTGCAGGCTCAGAGTCCTATATAGTGGCAAGATACACCTCTTTTCAACACCACAGGAGGCTGAAGAGTTTTACAAAAACCTTCCTCAAGCTACAGCAGAGGACCGAGATGAGTGAGACCAGAGGGGAAGGTTTTCTTCATACACCATAGGGGCAATAATGACAGTTAGGACTGCACCTTTACAACGGATCAATAACAGAGACACCTGAACATAAAGTATTTTGAGAGTGCAGATAAAAGGTTTAAATATACAGGTTTTGTTCTGGAATGTGTATGAAGTTCAAACTCTACTTTAAGCAAACTTCGTTGACAGGTATGTTTTAATAAGATACGTTTTTTTACAGATAAGGGTTAAGTGTACTAATTTTAGTGCACGGTTGATGGATAAAGCGTGAGGAATATAGGTGAGGTCACACCGACAAGTTGCTCCCCACCGCTGTGGATCAACTTCCTTAGAACTCGCTGTTTTCAAGGGGAAGGGATATGCATTTCACTGGGGATTTGTTCAGAACAGGCTATACTGTTGAGTATGTATGGGTGTTTGAATGTATGTGTGAGCTTGCACTTCTATGGTAATGTTCACTTTAACGTTATTTTATTTATTTTAATTTTCCTTGAGTGATACTATAAGCTCTATATGGAGAGAACAAAACAAACAAGTAGTCTGAATGCCAATATTTCAAGCTGGAATGTTAGAGGAATAAGGAAATTAGCCAAAGTAAAACAAGTATTAAATAGGATAAAGAGTTTAAAATCTAACATTGTTTTCATACAAGAATCACACTTGGTCGCATCAGACATACAAATGTTGACCAAAAGATGGCCAGGTCTTGTATTTCATGCTTTTACTAGTCATGCCAGAGGGGTCGTTCCCCCTTATACATAAATCAATACCGTTTCAAACACTAAAACTTATCGAAGATCCGGGTGCAGATACATTATTGTGCAAGGTAACATTCTTTCATAGAAAATAAACCTTATAAATGTATACGGCCCCAATGAAGACTGCCCGTCCTTTATTGATACTGTTTTTAACTGTCTGCTTTAGAAGGCCTTTACATTCTAGGAGGTGACTTTAATTGTAGACCCAGTACTAGATAGGTCTACACAAGGCGACAATACTCATATACAAACCAGAAAAGTGCTCCACAACTATATGCAAGATCTGAGAATAATTGATATATGGAGGATGTGAATTCAGAAAACAGGCAATACTCATGTTATTCAAGTTCACACAAAATCCATTCACGCTTTGACTATTTTTTAATATCTATGGAGTTACAACCTCAAGTAAATAATTGTGGATATAGTAGTATTGTAATCAGCGATCATGCCGTAGTTTCGATGGAAGTGCAGCTGGGCAAGGTTGAACATTGTTCAAAAAGATGGAGATTGCAAACGTTTTTGTTAAAGGATCCAATTTGTAGACAATTGCATCGACAAATATTTTGAGCTAAACAAGGAGGAAACCACGGCCAGTATTAGATGGGAAGCTTTTAAAGCTTATATAAGGGGAGAAATTATTAGCTTCACCAGCACTCAAAACAAAAAATACAATCAAGAAATCCAATCATTAGAAAAACAAATTAAAACTCTCGAGAACGAATTTTATCGCAGCAAGGATTCTGGAAAATTACATAATCTTACTATGATGAGAGCCAAATATGATAAATTGACAACTGATAAAGTGGCAAAGAGCTTAATGTGGACTAAACAGGCATTTTATGATCAGGGTGAAAAAGCAGGCAAATTATTAGCATGGAGGATTAAAAAAACACAAGCCGAAAGAATGATTTATAATATACATCCTGCAGAACATTTTACCTACAATCAAACCTGCAGTAACTCATATTATCACCTCCTCTCTTAAATCCGGTGTCTTTCCTTCTGCCTTCAAGCAAGCTCGGGTTCCCCCACTGCTGAAGAAACCCACACTCAACCCAGCCCAGGTTGGAAACTACCGGCCGGTCTCACTGCTTCCATTCATGTCTAAACTCCTAGAGCGTGCCGTCTTCAGTCAGGTCTCACAGTTCCTCCAAGACAACAGCCTGTTAGATCCATATCAGTCTGGCTATAGGCAAGGCCGCTCTACTGAACCTGCTCTCCTGTCAGTTACTGATTCCCTACGGGTTGCCAGATCCACTGGTCAATCCTCAGTCCTTATACTGCTGGACCTGTCTGCTGCCTTTGACATGGTCAACCATCATATACTGCTCTCCACACTCTCGGAGCTTGGTATCTCAGGATCTGTCCTCTCGTGGTTTACGTCCTACCTCACAGGAAGATCCTTCAAAGTATCTTGGTGAGGGGGCGTGTCCAGATCACATGACCTGACAACAGGGGTGCCTCAGGGCTCGGTGCTTAGCCCTCTTCTCTTTTCACTATACACCTCCTCACTCGGTGCATCATTAGCTCTCATGGTTTCTCCTACCACTGCTATGCAGATGACACTCAGCTTTTCCTTTCTTTCCCACCTGACGACACAACATCTCAATGTGAATATCAGCATGTTGCTGATATCTCTGCATGGATGAAGGATCGCCACCTTCAGCTAAATCTGTCCAAGACTGAGCTTATTGTCCTTCCAGCCAATCCTTCCTTACCGCCACAGATAAGCGTGCAGCTTGACTCCATCACGCTTGTACCTACGTCTTCTAGCAGGAATCTTGGTGTCATGGTAGACAACCAGCTGACCTTTAAGGACCATGTTGCCTCGGTTGCTCGATCTTGCCGATTTGCTCTCTACAACATCAGGAGGATCAGACCCTACCTGACTGAAAACACGGCCCAGCTCCTGGTCCAGGCTCTGGTCATTTCACGCATTGACTACTGCAACTCCTTACTGGCTGGCCTGCCTGCATGCTCAGTTAAACCTCTGGAGATGATCCAGAACGCAGCAGCACGTCTGGTCTTCAACCAGCCCAAAAGAGCTCATGTCACTCCGCTGCTAATCGCTCTCCACTGGCTTCCAGTTGCAGCGCATCAGATTCAAAGCTCTGCTTCTGGTTTACAAAACAATAACCCAAACGGCTCCGGTCTACCTCCACTCCTTAATCCAGAGCTACACTCCCTCTCCACAGTTACGCTCTGCCAGTGAAAGACGCCTAGTGCTCCCACCACAAGGTGGCGCCACATCAGTAGCTAGACTCTTCTCCTCTATTGTTCCCCGGTGGTGGAACCATCTACCAAACTCCGTCCGATCCACAGAGTCCTTATCCACTTTTAAAAGCAAGCTAAAGACTCAGTTGTTTAAGGAGCATTTCCACACTTAGCTTAACTCTTCTACTCAGAATGAGGTAGAAAGATTTGTCCAGCTCTTTGGTTCAAACAAGTACTGAAGAAGCTGCGTGGACTTACACTCAAGATGATGTTTGATGAAATCATGATCTCGTAATTAAACAAAGGACTATTATAGAGACAAAGCAATAAAGTCTGCTAAGTGCTAAGTGACTGCAGAAGGGGAGACCATAGAAAAGGACAGTAGAGGAGGAGACAGCGAGCTGCTCATACTGCACAGCTTCTGGTGAAAAATGTATCAGGATTTATGACCGAGTTAAAACAGGAACCAGACCGCAGAAATTTATTGTTGCTTCCTTGTTTACTTGCAGTAAAAGAGTTTTTATCAGTCCCAATCAGTTAAGCGGAAGAGTCTTATTCATGTTTTTTATCATTTACTGGCCAGTGGTCATAGACATGTTTGTGTGTGTGTGAATGAAAGAATGATTCATAGATTTTGTACTGTATTGATTTTGAATTGTGGGTAAGTTTTATATAGGTTTTATTATTAGGCCCGAGCACCGACAGCGGTGTGAAGACCGGTTGAAATGCAAGCGTTTATTATTATTCTATTTATTCCGTCAAATGAATTGCACTTTTGGTGACCTGAACATGCTCGGAAACTCACCAAATTTTGCCTATCCCCCCATTGGAATGTGAAAGGTTTCGTATTTTGGGGTACTTGGGGCAAAACTGAACAAGAGCGCCACCTATTTATGGTGCCCCGCCACTGCACATCGTCAATCTTCATGAAAATCAACACACTTGTTCGAAATGCTGGGGCGAACAAAAAATCCTCTTGGAGCATAGGCCAAAAACAAACAAGAAGTCGTCCATTTTGGGTCAAAGTCGCCATTTTGGCGTTTTACTGACCTCGCATTTGAACAAACTCCTCCTAGAGATGGATGAATGAAACTTTATTGTCAGTGCAACAGGTGCAACAACATTTTTTTCCAGTACAAACCCGTCCAAGATTAGACAACAACAACAGATAAACATACAGGATCAGGCAAACTGAGGCAGCACCCGCCATTTTCACAGATGGAAAAGATAACATGAGGGAGGGTAACGGGGCTGGAAAAAAGAGCCACCTCTGGGCCTAGATGGGTCGAGGTCTCCCAACACAGCTAAGTGAGGACGCTGCTGAACTCAAGCGCATCCAATCAACCTGCCACCCGGGAGTGGAGGGAGGGGGGGAAGGGACAACCAAGGCAGTGGAGTCATGGGGAGGTGTGTCTGTAGTGGTGTGCATGAGTGTGCTTGCGTGTGTGTGTGCATGTGCAAAATGGCTCAGGATGTTCAGGCATGTGTGATCAAAACTTTCTCAAAGGAGAAAGGGCATGGCGGGGGCGTGGCCTCAAACTTTGATATCTCGCCATGAGCAACGAAATTTATATAACTTACTCCCATCCTCGAGACATCTACATGGTAATTATTGAATTATGAATAGGCCACGCCCCCTGGCGACAGGAAGTCATGTTTTTTACTCAAAAACCCACTTCTGACATTTTGGACACAACCAGGTCCAAACTGGGTCAGACAGCAGAAAACAAGTTGGTGATGATATCCAGTGAAAACTGTTGCTCGACGCTGCAGGGCGATACCGTGGCGCCATGGTGAACTTCGATAAGATGCCTTGACGTCATAAATCAGTATAAATCCCTCAATTCTCATCCAATCCCCATCAGACTTGCAGGGAATAATCAGGGTCTGGCCCTGAACAGATCCATATGATCAATTCTGGTCTAGCCCTAAACCGCGCCCACATTCAACAGAAAGTGCTTTTTTCAGAGGCCGGGGTCCATCTCCTCAGGAATGAAACTTACACACCTGAAAGTGCTTCAGATCAGGTCAAACCCTTTCATGATACTAAAGAAAAAAAACTCAAGTTCCTTCATCAAGCAAAACCATGGTGAATGGCGTCCTCCGCCATGAAACAAGAAGTACTTGTAACTGACACAATGTGCTCCTGATCTCCACCAAACTCGGCAGGGAGGACAGTGGTCAGGCCTGGAACTGATTCAAATAGACATATGCTGGTAATATGGCTCTATAGCGCCCCCTATAAATATGTAATCTATCAGCCAAACCTTCGCTTTGACTGACTGATGAAATGTGGTATATTTATATAACATGCCAGGACAAACAGAAAAGTCTCTTCATGTCCTGATGTTGTCAACGCCATAGCCCTGCCCCCTGGGAACAGGAAGTCCCACCATTTTAACCCTTTAATACCTGTAAAACCAATTCAAACTCATTAATATCATCCTTCATGAACTCATGGTTGAAAATATGTCTGACTTCTTGCAGCATCATGATTAAAATTACTTCCTGTGATGGTTAAATCATTCGCCATGAAACAGGAAATGCCTCCAACTCTGCTGTCAGTTGACCAATGGGGGTGATATTTTCCTGTTCTCAGAGTTCCAACCTGAACATGGTTCTACATGAAAAACGACTATAGCGCCACCCAGTGGCCATGTGGAATTTTCCTCATGATAAAATCGTGCTCCCATTCGTAAGAATTTGACATGATTTGTTAGAAACAAGGTCATGAACACTTCAGATGTCATCACTGGTCAGACTGAGGTGCAAGTTAATCCTCTCATGAGGAAAATCACCCCTTAAAGCAGGAAACCTGTGGAAAAATGGGCGTACGGCTGCGGGCGAGAGGGTGCGTGCTAATGGGGCGGTGCAATAGGCCGGAGCGGTGCCAGAGGTGCGAGGGTCTTCATCGTCGCTTGCAGCGTTAATTTGATTTTGTGTTACGATCTGCCACAGAGTCCTGTTGCCATGGTGACAGTCCTGTGAAGCTGTTTTACTCACTTCTCCAACTGGACCGGACTCTCCATCTGTACTTGTTCCTGAAGCTCCAGAAGCCCAGAGGTCTCCTGGTGGATGGGCGGCAAATCCCCTGCTGCCAGCCGATTCGGGTCCAGACGCTGCTCCTCTTCCTCAGACACCCCGTCATCTTCAGAGAGGCGTCTCGGACCTGAGACACACAGACACGGAGACAAGAGCACAAACTGTCCTTCAACTTATCGACAGGACATGATTTTGTATTTTGTACAGGCCGGGCAAAATTGCCTTGACAGTGCTGACTAAGTCTCTGTTTGTCCGTATGATGTCACTAAAGATGTGGATGGAGAAGTCAATAGAAAGCGGCCAAAACTGGAGGCAGCATGAGTCCATTGCTGTAAAAAGCAGACTAAAGCTGGGTACACATAAAGATCATCGGGCTGTTTTTGTCCTGATTTGCCCCTTCCCGACCAAGAACAGTAAATGCCCCATTATCTTCAGTTTTATAAGATTTTCCTATAAGATCGTCCTCTGGTCTGAGGTGCGTTACGAGTGAATTCATCCCGACAATCAGCTTTGAAAAGGGCCGTTGCCGACAACCAGAAGTATTGAACATGTTCAATATTTACAGCCAGAAATCTTTACGTGTGGAAAGCCGGCGACTCCTGAGTTGGCTGTGTGGATGGTGACGTGGAACAGGATGTAGCCAATCAGAGAGCGAGCTGACTGGGGAACAAGGAAGGATATAAAGTCCGTGTTCACGCCGTCTCCAAGTTCAAGTTCAAGTTTATTTATATAGCACATTTTCTGCAACAGCAGTTGCCCAAAGTGCTGAACAACAGAACAAAAACACTCCACAGTTAAAATAAACACTACACAATAAAACAATAAAAACCAATAAAAATAAAAACAGAAATAAAAATTGATAAAGATAAAATCTATAAAATAATAAAAACAACAAAACTAGAATTAAAAACTAGAATAAAATTAAATAATAAAACACGCGAATGTCAAGCTCAGTTTTGTTCAAATGCCAGTGCAAAGAAGTAGGTTTTGAGTAAAGACTTAAAACCAGCGACAGACTGAGCAGCTCTAATGTGAAGGGGAAGTCTGTTCCACAGCTTAGGAGCAGCAACAGAGAAGCTCTGTCGCCCTGGATTTAAGTCTGGCATTTGGGACCTTCAGTAGGAGCTGTGAGGAGGACCTCAATGTCCTTGCTGGAGCATGCTGGTGTAGCAACTCTGACAAGTACGATGGAGCCAAACCATTTAAAGCTTTAAAAACAATTAATAAAATCTTATACTGGGTCCTAAACATAACAGGAAGCCAGTGCAAGGAAGCGAGCACAGGGGTGATGTGATCACGTCGTCTTGTCCCTGTAAGCAACCGAGCAGCAGCATTTTGGGCAGCTGCAGTCGATGTAGAGATGTGTGGTCAATGCCGTAATATAGGGAGTTACAGTAATCAATACGGGACATAATGAGCAGGTGAATAACTTTTTCTAAGTCATACTTGGGCAGAATCAGAATCAGAATCAGAATCAGAATCAGAATCAGATTTATTGCCAAGTAACTTTCATTACAAGGAATTTGTTGTGATTTGACGGTGCCTACATATAAATAGATAAATATGAACCATAAAGATATGAACAAGCCAACTGAACATATAACATTAAGACTGAAAAACTATATAAGAGTGGAAATAAAAATTATGTACATAAAAATAAATAAGAGTAAAGTAGTGTATTTACATTAAATGAAATGTGCAGTCTGTAGTATAAAAATAAAAATGTAGGGCTAAGCATCCTCAGATGGAAAAACACACTTTTGACTACAGAGTTAACCTGCCGGTGGAAGTTAAAGGAGTTATCAATAATCACACCCAGATTTTTGGCATGGGTTCGACAAAATGAAGTAAGCGGACCGAGAGCACTAACTGCACCATTTAGAGGCTCTGAATTTCCAAAAACAACAATATCAGTTTTGTCCTTATTTAAGTGGAGGAAATTTAAATCCATCCAGGCTTTTAGCTCATACAAGCAGCTGAGAAGGTTGGTCAGAGAATCCCCCTGTGGTTTTAAGGGGATGTAGATCTGAACATCATCAGCAAAGCAATGGTACGCAATATTGTACTTCTGAAAAATAGACCCCAAGGGCAGCATATACAGGGAAAAAGGAGTGGACCCAAAATGGACCCCTGTGGGACCCCATAACTGAGAGGGGCAGCAGCTGAGGAAAACTCCTCAAGCTGAACACAAAACGACCGGTCCGACAAGTAAGACTGGAACCAGCGTTTTCAGCTCTGGATTTTTCCGTTAGTAGTCCCAAGACTACCATCATTCTTCCATGCTGGGTGTTGTGTTTTCGGGTTGTTGCCATGGTTCTTTTTCATCTTTGTTAGATCACATTTGATCACGACAGATTTCTGGCCCGGAGGACTAGATTCTAGATCGGCTGCGGGACAGCATCGTTATAATGTCACACGCAGAATGAACACTGTTACATACCTGGTTTTTATCTTCATGTGTGGGGTCTCAACCAGATAAAAAATCCCATCAGATTTAGAAAATTCTCATGTGTGGAACAGCCTTTCGTAGACTTAAAGCATATTTCTGCTTCCCTACGTATGTAAATAGTGACGTCCGTTTCAAACGTTGTCATGCGTCACCGTCCTCACACATCTATGCGTTTTGCGTTGCCACGGTTGTTAAGTCAGTTCCTCCACTAGGGGGCAGTGCTGAGTTCAGAGTTCACTCCGGCGATCCGATGTCAGTTTTAGACACCGTTTAGCTGCGGTGATACAACGGTATGAAGTTGTTGTGTAGAATAAACACTCTCATACAGGCTTTATTCCAAATCTAGCACAATTTTTACTGTTTTCCTCGTCTTCATTCTTCTTCTGCTTTTTTGTTTCCTTCCTGATCCTCCTCTTCTTCTCTGGTTTGTTTCTTATGCTAGTTGCATGTCAGCTATTCTGCTCAGCACTGCCCCTGTGATTTCCGGTGGTATTGCTCCGTCTTCTGCTTTAAGGAACAGATAGCCAACGTCTCTGAAAACGAACCAGATTAGGAGTAAACGACACAGAAGACGGACGAAACGGTCCGTCCGTCTGCGTTTCCGTCTTCTGCGTCCAGCATAAATGGGCTTTCAGTCTGCACTGCATAACCAGTTCCTGGAAAATGTTGTCCGGCCAATCGAACAAATCCCAGCTGTTCATTGGTGTTTCTTCATGGGAAACTGGTAAAAACGCATTCCCTGTTTGCATACCTTCTTGCTTCAACGATTTGAACAGTCAAACACACAATAACTGTCCAGAATCGCTCTAATTCCCTTGGCAAAGACAGACCCACTGCATATTTCAACTGACAGCTTAGCTTTCTGAACGAGAAAAGCCGCTACGAGCATGCGTGTCAACTATGCATAAATTACCCTGTGTTATGAAGAGGGTCTATTCTCCTCCGCCCCGATGTGCAGACAGGTGCACACACTCCCATCAGTGTCCAAAAGTATGTGGCATGAATATTCGGTAATAACCAGGCTCCACCAGGTGACCCTCCACCCCACCAACACTGAGGTGCCGACGTTTGTAGCTGCAGTATTCACCGTCTCTGCTCTGTTGTATCTAGATCTAAACTGCAGCTGGGTCTCAACTACACCTTTCCCAAGGTCCCACTCAGCTTCTGATTGGTTAGTAATGTGTCTGATGGCAAAGCTGCGTTCCTTTCATACTGTTGGTAGATGATCATTAGCGCACACATCAAGTTTTTAAACAGTTGGGGTTTTTTTTGTTTTGTTTTTCCACCGCAAAGTCTACATGCCAGAAATCAGGCACGGTACCGGAATCCTTTACGCCCTGTTAACATGATCAATACTAATCAATTTAAACATTTTAAAGCCGTCACACTGAGATACAGCATGTTTACATCCATGTTCTGTTACCATCCTGCTAAAGCAAAGACCTTTACATAAAATAAATCTAAACCTTGATCATATAAATAACAAATTCAAACATCGTAAACATCTGAGACTCGTTGCATCACGTTTCAGTAGACTGACCGATATGGCCAATATTTTGAGGCCAATTCCGATTATATATATATATATATATATATATATATATATATATATATATATATATATATATATATATATATATAATGAATAAATTAACTTAATTTTTGGTTCATTAATGCTTACACTAACAAAGATATTAATTACAGGCAGAACATTTTACTGCTTCACAATAATTTGTCCTTTAGTTTAACTTTACAACAGAAGAATTTCCAAACACATCAAACAAAGCACTAAATAACTGGAAAATTAAAATGTATAACCTTAAAAAGTCAAACTATGAATGAATTGTATAAATGAATGATGAATTAATTAAATATATCTTGTTTTGTACTTTTTGCTGATGCAAATTAGAAGTAGGTTAAAGTACAGGTATAAATGCATATAAGGTGTTTGCCTTATATAACCAACATGAGTGAAGTTAAACATTATTTATGCAGCCTTCTGACGCCCTTTAATGTTAAATTACATTTTCTTTACTCCAATATTTTCTTTGTCATGAAATATATCATGGTATCTATCATATATGAACCAAAATAAAAACCAGATATGTTTTTCTCAAATGTCAGAAAGACATCATCTTTGATAGAGTTGTGTTTTATATATAATGGTCACCATGGTCTGGCCCTAACTGTTACACAGAGTCGCTGTTACAGCCGCTCACGTAAAGTAAAACTAAGACATGACAGTAGCTGAAGACAGACTGTAATATTAATAAAGTTTTGGTGCTGCGGTGAATAAACCTCCTCCCCTCTGCATCCACATCTCTCCTCGTTCTGTACGCTCAGATATTTTACACACTTATTTCTGCAGTTACAGGCTACTTAGCTAATTCTATGCTAGGCTGGGATAACGACAGCGATGTTGTTGCTAACAGATGAGAAGTGCCTTAAGTTAATTTAGCTCAAACTTTAGCAATGCAGCATAAATAAAAAGCTGACCAACACAGCGAATCACGCGTCACTCATCATTACACACGGCAAACTAAGTTAAACTGAAACTGGGGACATGCAGAGTCATTAATTTTACAACATTATTATAAACTTACCTGTTGGGAAGCTCCACTCAGACCACTGCTGTAATGTGACCTGGCTGTAGCTACTAGCTAACCCTGTTAAAAAGACAGGAGGAAGACTGTGGGATTGAATGGAGTCAGAGCTCCATCTAGTGGACAAACGGCGCAAGGACAACATTCTGACACTTAACAGCATTTACTGTTTTATGGGAAACTAAGAATAAATCTGCGTATAATTGGAAAAACAACAGCCGATATTAGTCATTTTGAAAAGGGCTAATATCAGGCCCTACTTTTTAGTCAACGTGGACCACTAACAGGAAGGTCCACCACAAAAAAGGTCCACCAATAGGGACATCCACCTTGTAGATCTAGGTGGACCAGGAGGAAGGTCTGAGTTCCGCCAAGTCTGCAGCCTGATAATATACTGTGTTGTCAGAATACAACGCATCCATCCATCCATCCATCCATTTTCTTCCACTTATCCGGAGTCAGGTTGCAGGGGCAGCTGCCTAAGCAGGGAAACCCAGACTTCCCGCTACCCAGCCACATTCACCAGCTCATCTGGAGGGATCCCGAGGCGTTCCCAGGCCAGCCGAGAGACGTAGTCCGTCCAGCGTGTCCTGGGTCTTCCCCGGGGCAAAGAGCAGAGACCCAATCCTGAGGCAACCAAACCGGATCCCCTCAACACCTCGGCTGCACCTAGAAATTCTGCCCGTAAAAGTTATGAAAAGAACAGAATCGGTGACAGAGGGCAGCCTTGGCGGAGTCCAACTGGAACTGGAAACAATTCTGATTTACAGAGGGCAATGTGGACCAAGCTCTGGCACCGGTCGTACAGGGACCTGACAGCTCATACAAGCGGCTCTGGCACTCCATACTACCTGAGTACCCCCCACAGGAGTCCCCCGGGGGACACGGTCAAATGCCTTCTCCAAGTTCACAAAGCACATGTAGATTAGTTGGGCAAATTCCAATGCCCCCTCAAAGACCCTGAAGAGGGTGTAGAGCTGGTCCACTGTTCCAAGACCGGGACAAAAACCACACTGCTCCTCCTCAATCCGAGGTTCGACTATCCGACGGACCCTCCTGTCCAGCACTCCTGAATAGACCTTACCACGGAGGCTAAGGAGTGTGATCCCCCTGTAGATGGAGCACACCCTCCGGTCCCCCTTTTTGAAGAGGGGGACCACCACCCTAGTCTGCCAGTCAAGGGGAACTGTCCCCGATGTCCACGCGATGCTGCAGAGGCATGTCAGCCAAGACAGCCCTACAGCATCCAGAGCCTTAAGGAACTCTGGGCGGACCTCATCCACCCCCGGGGCCCTGCCACTGAGGAGCTTTTTAACCACCTCAGCAACCCCAGCCCCAGAGATAGGAGAGCCAGCACCAGCTACCCCAGACTTTGCTTCCTCATCAAGGCAAGGCAAGGCAGTTTATTTGTATAGCACATTTCATGTACAGGACAATTCAAAGTGCTTTACATAAAACAAAGACATTACAGATATTTAGAAATAGTAAAAGGAATCAACACATAATCAAAATAAAATAATAAATTACATTAAAATGAATAAAAGCAAGATAAGTTAAAAAAGTTACCGTGCAGATTTCATGCATAGGTGCATGAGAAAAGAAATGTTTTTAACCTGGATTTAAAAATGTCTACATTTGGGGAAAGTTTAATCTCCACTGGCAGTTTGTTCCATTTGTTTGCAGCATAACAGCTAAATGCTGCTTCTCCATGTTTAGTCTGGACTCTGGTTTGGACTAGTTGACCAGAGTCTTTGGATCTAAGAGCTCTGCTAGGTTTATATTCTCTGAACATATCAGACAACAAGTCATCAGAAGACGTGTTGGTGGGATTGAGAAGGTCTTCGAAGTATTCCCTCCACCGCCTCACAACGTCCCGAATCGAGGTCAGCATCCCCCATCCCCACTGTACAGTGTTGATGGAGCACTGCTTTCCCCTCCCGAGCCACCGGATGGTGGACCAGAATCTCCTCAAAGCCCCATGCCCGAGTTGTTGCCTTAGCGACCGCCAAAGCTGCGCTCCGCTTAGCCCGCCGATACCCATCAGCTGCCTCTGGAGTCCCACA
Organism: Melanotaenia boesemani; assembly: GCF_017639745.1. Lineage (NCBI taxonomy): Eukaryota > Metazoa > Chordata > Actinopteri > Atheriniformes > Melanotaeniidae > Melanotaenia > Melanotaenia boesemani. The sequence continues at coordinate 877,360 of NC_055687.1, read as the reverse complement.
GGCCTAAAATGCCCGTTAGGACTCCTTTTTCAGCTGGACGGCATCCCTTACTGCTGGTCTCCACCAACGAGTTCGGGGGTTACCGCCACCACGACAGGCACCGGCAACCTTACGGCCCCAGCTGTGGCTGGCCGCCTCGACAATAGAGGCACGGAACACAGCCCATTCGGACTCATTGTCCCCCACCTCACCCGGGACATGGTTGAAGATCTGCCGGAGATGGGAGTTGAAACTCTTTCTGACAGGGCACTCTGCCAGACGTTCCCAGCAGACCCTCACAACACGCTTGGGTCTGCCAGGCCTGACCGGCATCCTCCCCCAACATCTGAGCCAACTCACCACCAGGTGGTGATCAGGTGACAGCTCCACCCCTCTCTTCACCCGAGTGTCCAGAACATGCGGCTGCAAGTCCGACGACACGACTACAAAGTCGATCATCGAACTGCGGCCTAGAGTGTCCTGGTGCCAAGTGCACATGTTGACACTCTTATGTCTGAACAAGGTGTTCGTTATGGACAGTCCATGACGAGCACAGAAGTCCAACAACAAAACACCACTTGAATTTAGATCAGGGGACCGTTCCTCCCAATCACGCCCCTCCAGGTCTCACTGTCATTGTCCACGTGAGCATTGAAGTCCCCCAGCAGAACGAGGGAGGGAAGGAGTGCTCTCCAACACCCCCTCCAAGGAATCCAAAAAGGATGGGTACTCTGAACTGCCGTTTGGTGTATAAGCACAAACAACAGTCAGGACCCGTCCCCCCACCCGAAGGCGGAGGGAGGCTACCCTTTCGTCCACCGGGGTAAACCCCAACGTACAGGCGCCAAGTCGGGGGGCAATGAGCATGCCCACAACTGCAAGGCGCCTCTCACCGGGAGCAACTCCAGAATGGAAGAGGGTCCAGCCCCTCACAGAGCCCAAGCCGTGCGTCGAGGTGAGTCCAATTATATTTAGCCGGAACCGCTCAACCTCGTGCACCAGCTCAGGCTCCTTCCCCACCAGTGAGGTGACGTTCCACTGACGTTTATGGCAGCATCCATTACAACTATATGTACCAGGCTGATGATGCTAATTAGCAACTTCTACGACAGCCAATAGCTGCTGTTCTTACTGAGAAGTGGGAACAGTGGCTGGAGAGGAGCATCAGTCCCTGAAGCTGTTTATTACCAGGAACTACATGGACCAGTCGTACCATGTCCTGTGGGGGATGATGGGGACAAAACTGAGGACCCAATTAGAAGAAGTATGGAGGGACCAAGCATTGATGACTCTGATACTAAGGAGGATGTAGAAACGTGGCTCAATCAAGCTCAGCGTACAAGGAGACCAAATTACAAAGGCTGGCCTACACAGGCCCCTTGTCCTCCTACGAGGGGGGAGAGGAGGGCGCGTAGGCACAATTTCCGTCTACTTGTTTTGTATTAGTGCAACCAGTAAGATGTTTTTTATGTCAACTGCTGCACAAAAAAGTGAATTGTAAACATTGTAATTTCTGAAATGGTCCTCGTAAAAAATAGTTAATCTGGAGCCTTGATATGATTAAAAAAAGAAGGAACCAGCAATTTAATATGAGCATTACCCCAAGAGTTACCCCAAGGCTCCGGGCTGAGGACTTCAATGAGGCAAGAGGGCCAAGAATCTCAACTACCTTAGGAAGAAATCTGTCAAGGAACAAACAAGGACTTCAGGTTTTGCTTCATTCTGTTGAAGAAAGTTGTCATTCATCCAACTCCTGACAGCATCCAAACACCCAGCAAGATCTGTACCCTAAAACACCCTAAATATCGTCAGCATAAAAATGACAAACGTTTGTAAATGAGCCTAAAATATGCTGCAGAGGGAGCAGATAGGAAGCGAACACCTGAGCAGACCCCTGTGGAACACCACAGACGAGTCATGAAGAAGATGACTTCAATTTGGCAGCAGCCACAGAAAAACAGCTTCCAGAGAGATGAGAGGAAAACCATTTCAAACAAAGACACTGGCTGGCTGATACTGGTTAGAACTAGTCAGCACTGGTTACCTGTGGCATCTCTCTGGCTGGAGCCAACTCAGCTCCGACGCTCTCCTGCAGGGTAACCAGTGACGGTGGCGCCTTCTTCACCAGTCTGACCAGTTTGGTGGAGCTGGACGTCGTCCGCTGATGCAGTGGGACTAGGTCACAGGTCCTGGACCAGGTCAGCTGGTCCATCAGAACCTGTGAAAAGCTAAAGTAGACACCAAGGAGTTTAGGACCATCCGGTGATTATAAAGACAGAACCCATACCAGAAGGATCTAGAACAGACCCTCGGCCAGAAAGAAACAGATCCCCATCGTCTCACCGCTTATCGAGGGAAACTGCTGAGGTGCTTCTCAGGTACAACGAGTTCAGCTGCGATAAATCCATCTGGTTTTGATGGTCCTGCAGAAAACAACACTGGAACCAATAGGGACCAACATCTATCAGATGGTCCTGATCCAGAATCTGCATTAACAGTGTTTACTACAAAAACAGTTTGTGTTTCAGTCATCAGAATAACCAGAAATGGTTCTGGTTCTGGTCTCAGTGGTTCCTCTCCACCTTTAAAACCCTTTAAAACCGAGCGGCTGCCAGAAGCTCCCTATCTGCATGATTCCACTTTAACTGCCCTAAAATAAAAACTAGAACAGCAAGAACGATCACAGGTGTTTTAGCTGAAAGTTAAGAGTGTCGTCGTTCAGGATGTCACATGGTTAGGAGTCGATGACATCATCACATTAAGCTACGTGTGATTATGGAAGGCCGAATGGACCAAAACGTCTTTTCTGACATTTGTGTTAAGACGTACATGTTTTACGTGTTAAGGCGTACAAAGCTAACGTCTTAAGACGTTTGGACCTTAAGGCTTCCATCCGATTGGTTGGCATCAACATACCCTCCCCTCTCTGTACGTCGGTGCTGCGTTGGCCTGTACTTTACCTACGCTGTGGTCACGTGGGCTCTTACTAGTGGATACGTTTGGGCTACGTACCTGTCGCCTGTCGTATACGCAACTGTGATTCACTGTTTGGGACAGTCTATTAATGCGAGGAAATGTAGTCTATTGTCTGTTCCAAAGTCTGGAGCAGAAGGTGGCGAGTCGGTCGCCATGTTGGTTGCATCGCTGTTAACGACTGTTCATCGTCTTAGCTGCGTTATAATCTTTGATAAAATGGGAGTCTCGTTTTATGTGAAAGACTGCCATACTAAGTCACACGATACAAATGGTAGAAAAGTAGCTTGTCCCTGTACGGTATTCTTTCATCATTCTTCTTTTTCTCCATACTGGTGACTGAGTAAACGGTTTTAAACGTATTAGCAACTAAAGTCCTGCTCCTGGTGTTGCTTGTTTATCCCATTAAGACCTGACCCATGAAAAAATGGTAAGAAAAGTCAAAATTTTTAAATATGAGGTCTTTATTTGGCCCTTTAACAAAATGTAAGAAAAGATGATCAGGGGTATCTACCATTTATTACCATGTGATTTATTAAATATATTTTAATGTGGTTTTCTGCTTCAGGGTATCTATTAGGGGACAGAAGACGAGTATCAGATTGTGTTCAACAGGACTTTGAGCAAAGTTTTTACCATAAATTGAAGCATAAAAAAAGTACGTCTTAACATGAACGTCAAAACAGACGTTCTGGTCCATACTGATGCATATGGACCTTCCATATGTGATGCACGGCAGCAACACAAACACGGTTGGTGGCGATTTTCAGAGACTGACTCTGCAGTTCGTAGTGTTTCACTTCGTTTATTGTTTCCGGTAGATTTGAGTAGTTTTAGCACAGTAAGAAGCTGGTTTTTACCACAGTTCTTCAGCAGGCTGGTTTAAGTGCATCAGTAGTTTTTAGCTTAGTTTACATTAATGTAGGTTAGAGAGGTTTTAGCATTGTTCCCTGTTGTTATCACATCTGGAGGGGATCGCTCAGAAGACAGTCTGCGGAGGAGGCGAGGGAGCTGCTGAGAACCTGACGTACATGCAGCACTCGGCACGTAAAACATGGAGTCATATGCAGTAGTTCAGATAACTTCTTCACTGTTTAGTATCTTTCTGCATTTTTAAGTGTTTGATTCTGTGTTTTTGTTCATTCAGCAACACGAACCCCAACCCAGTTTCACGAAAAAGGAAAAAGTCTAAATTTAAATTTACACTTTCACTTAGGGCTGAGCGGTATGGCAAAAATTTCATATCACGTTTTTTTGAAAACCTTATTGGTGTTTCGGTATTTACAGCAACAAATCCCTGACGAGGTGAACTGACCCATGTTGTCCTCATACGCATCCCTTCAGCAAGCGTGTCTGACCGCTGCTTGCAGACGTAGCTGTGGATGTGGAGGGTGTGGGTCTTATTAAAACGTGTTTACAGCTAAGGTGGTGTGGAAAGAGGCGGGTCTTGGAGGAATTTATTACCAATCTATCGACTTTGTGGTTGTATTTAGCGAGTTTTCAGACCCTCCAGCGAGTTTTTCTGGTTATTGGAGACTTTTGGAGACGGAGGTGGATGAAGGGAGTTTATCGGTGCTGGTCAGACCCTCTCATACGAGGCTTGGTCTTCTCGCAGCAGCAGCAGCTGCATTCAGACGACGTTCACCTCTGTTTCATGACCAGGTTGGAAATGAAACGTAGAAGCTGCTGCTGGAGGATCCTGCTGGTTTACCGTCACAGTAACGTCTGTTAATGAAGAGTGTGGAGGAAATATTTAAACATGCTCCAGACTCCTAATTTAAAATCAAACTGAACAAAAAGTACAGAAAATATTGACAGAATTTTTATTTAATTTATTTATTTTTGCTGTTCTAAAGATTTTTAGGTTGTCTTTTTTTTTTTTAAATCATTTTTTTCTTTCCCACAACATCCCTCTTTATAACATCATCATTACAACTATATGTACCAGGCTGATGATGCTAATTAGCAACTTCTACGACAGCCAATAGCTGCTGTTCTTACTGAGAAGTGGGAACAGCGGCTGGAGGAGCATCAGTCCCTGAAGCTGTTTATTACCAGGAACTACATGGACCAGTCGTACCATGTCCTTCTGCTTCGACTACAAAGTAAAAATCAAACCAAATCAGATTTGATAAGTTCTATTTCTACTTGTTTTTTATTAGGGTGGCCAGTAAGATGTTTTTATGTCAGCTGCGGCACAAAAAATGTGAATGTAAACGTTGTAATTTCTGAATTTATTGTTTAAATATTTATCACTAATACAGTGAAAATGAGAGGAAATGTGAATGTTTGCTTTGCAAGGTGATTTCAGTGTGTGTCCCTAAATTTCCTGCTTGCACTACTAAAAATTTAAGTTAGGGGCCGCCGAGGGATGTCCCATGATGCACTGGGCTCTTCCTTCCCTTTTCGTCTACCTTAGCCTACCTCAGTAAGGATGGTTTCTAGCTGAATTGGGGGACGTGTTGTCATGGACACGATCAATCAGGATAACCCACCCGTCCGGATCAGAATGAGAGGTAAGACTCTGCTGATTGGAATGTTTTTGCATGAAGCCTTTTGTCACGATGTAATCTGGATACTTGTGTCCATGAAACATGGCTGCTGGAGATGTAATCTGGATACTTGTGTCCATGAAACATGGCTGCTGGAGATGTAATCTGGATACTTGTGTCCATGAAACATGGCTGCTGGAGATGTAATCTGGATACTTGTGTCCATGAAACATGGCTGCTGGAGATGTACTCTGGATACTTGTGTCCATGAAACATGGCTGCTGGAGGGACCCCAGCAGGCGCGGCGTCTGCTGGCCAATCAGGTACGGAGTAAAAATGGCGGCTCTCGGGTTAATTATTTCCACTTCAGAAAAAAAATCACTCAAACAAACAAATACGCTGACATTGGTGAGCGAGCGCGCGCGCTGGACGTGAAAACGCGTGGAGGACTAACACTGTTGCGCCATGTTGTCTCGGTTCGGTACCGTTCCTCGGTTCGGTACCGTTCCTCGGAGCTCCAGCGGTCATTGCTCCGGTGTGTTCTGGTTCCGGAAGGAAGACCGTCGTGGTCCCGGTCCAGTAAGCCGAACTTCAGCTGTAGCCGCGGTCCGCGGATGAAGACGTGTTAGCTTCTATGGTAACGGCTCTGACCACGGCTACAGCTAACCAACCACCAGATAACCAGCTAACTAGTTAACTCACCTAACTGATGGAGACTCACCTGTCCGCGTCTCCAGCCGTTTAACAGGTAAACTGACGGTCACGTCTGCTGCAGTTAACTGTCACCTAATCACCAGGTCGGCCCGGATTCCAGAAGCTTCCAGGTAACAGCTGAACGGAACCGGATACAACCGGTCCGAACCGGCCGAGCGCGAGCTTAACGTCAGTGAGATCCAGCTGCGTTTGTGTTTTTAAATCACTATTTTTCATTTTATTTTTACAGTCAGAAATCTTTTAAATTTTTTTCTTTGTGGTTTTTGTTTGTTAAAATCTTTCCTCAACTTCAAACAAATATTTCAGAGTTTTATGTTAAAAAATAGAAAAGAGAAAATAAGAATTACAAAAAAATTCTCAGTTGTAAACTATTCGGAATAAAATTGGACATTTTCTTGTTAAGTTAAAAGTTGTTAAGTTAAAAGTATGATGAGAGTAAACACATTTACTCCGTATGTAAAAAAAACATTTCACTTCGTGAGTTTTCCTGAACAAATTTCTGAAACCAAAATGCAGATTTTACTGTTTGAATCTCAAAGTAATTTTTCCATTAAATTGACAGACGGATGGAGGGATGGACGGTTAGAAAAAGCAGAAATAACACATGTTGTAAAAAACATGACAGTAAAAGATCAGCTGATCGTGATGATGTGGACGTCATACTAGTGAAGAACAGAACAGATTATTGACCCGTTTATATGTCATTTGTTATTTTTTACAGGAATACTTCCTGAACAGATAAAAACGCTAAAGTAATCCCACTTTATAAAACGGAAACTAACATCTTCTCCAGTTCCAGACCAGCATCTCTGCTGTCACAGGTCTCAGAAATATTAGAAGAATTCTTTGTAGCCCGGCTGGAATTCGTTGATAGATGTAATATTCTGAGCAGCAGTCAGCACGGTTTCAGGGCGAATCGTTCAAGCACTAATGGAATTAATAGAGGAAATATCCACTGCAGTAGATAAGAGAAATTACTTTACTGGCATTTTTATTGACCTCAAAAAGCATTTCGACACCATAAATCCCAACATTCTTTTAAAAAACGTAGGAAGTACAGTATCAGAGGAGGCACTGCGTTGGATTACAACTTACTTCCTGAACAGACAACAGTTCAGTAAATAATATAAAATCTGATACACGTAACATAACATGTGGGGTACCTCAAGGGTCCGTCCTCGGCCCCAAACTGTTCATCCTTTATATTATTGACATTGTTCATGGATCTAAACTGTTAACATGTATATTCAGTTCAGTTCACTTCACAGCCTTTATCATTACACATAGTAGTACAACAAGATTGCGGCATTCCGAATACATACATCACACAGAGGCAATGACACAAGCTATAGAATATATTATATATTACAATCTGTAAAAAAACTAATAATAGTAAAATAAGTAAATAAAGACTGCTTAAATGAGTAATATGTTCTAATAAAGTACAAGGGGCCAAGAGTCAGTCATTGTTTGGTCAGCTGGCTAACAGCGAATGGTTAAACCTGTCTGAAGCGAGACGCCCTGGCAGCATCGGCCCCAGGAACGTGGTGGTAGCCGGGGTGGGAGGGGTCCTTTATGATGTTCAAGGCTCTGCTGAGGTAGCGTGATGTAACAAGGTTATCCGGGGGGGCAGCCAATGATCTTTTCTGCTGACCTAATGACTCTCTTTTTTTCTACCCTGTCCTGTCCAGCATCCTAACATACAGAACGATGGTCTGTGTGCCATATTTTGCTTGACAGATTTGCTCTACCAAGGGAGACATGTTATATACATGACTGCCCTTGATATTTTTATTATTTTTATTGTAATCTTATTTTCTTTAGTCTTATATGTCAGTGCCGAACCTGACAGGGAGATAGAGGAAGAGAGAGAGAGAAAAAGAAAAAAAAAAAAAAAGAAAAAGGGAGAAAAGGACAGGATTAAAATGTGGAAATAACAGTTGTCTATGCTGCCCAGAACATATCACAAAAAAAAAACAACAACATAAACTACCACAGTACTACATGATACCGAAAGAAAGATAGAATGATGATAATATAAAAAATTACAACAGTCATCAAGCGTACCTGCAGATGAACGTACCAACACACAAACATCAGCTACATCTAGTGAGAAGCGGATGGAGAGACGAGCACGTTTGTGAGCATGCACGTGTTAATATGCATGTGTGGCCATGTAACAAGGAGGAAATGTGTACCCGCAAGGGGGCCGCGATCACGCCGCACCCCGAAGCATCAGCGGGGGACGGGGGGAGCCCGAGGCCCCAAAGGCCAAGCAGATCCACAGAGTACCAAGCCCGGGACAGCCAAAGCAGACAGAGCAGCGGCCCACCCGGACCAGAGCAGAGGGGTCCCCAGACCGGAACCCCTGGCGCGACGGGGCAGGGACACTGGGCAGCCCAGGGCGATGGCGAGCAGGCCCAGCGGGCGCCGGGCGCTGCGGCGCGGGTTGCACGGAGGGCAGGCTCCCCACAGGCCCAAGGGCCACCCTTTCCCCCCAGCAAAGCCCCACCCAGGAACCCGACAGGGCCCGACCACCCCAGGCAAAACCACCGTGGGCCACGCCAACCCAACACCAAGGCTAGGCACCCCAGGGACAAGAACATGTCCGCAGGTCCCCCCCCCCCCCCCAAAAAAAAAAAAAAAAAAAAAACCCTCTTTACCCCAACCCTTACCCATTCACCCCCCGCCCCCCCCGCCCCCACCAGGGGCAGCCCGGGGAGTCTAGGGCCTGGTGGGCCCAGACCCGACCCTCTCCACATACACACACCCACACAACCACATACATTCTCCCTGGGGTCTCACCAGCCCCCCGATGCGGCACCGAGGGCAGCCGCCAGGGCAGATGGTGCCCAGTAGCACCCCGCACAGGACTCCAGGCAGGCACCGAACCTCCACCCCCCGCAGCCCCGAGTGCATCCCGGGACACGAGGGCGTAGGAAGACCCCGGCCCCCCTGCCCCCCAGCCTGAGTTGTGTGTGCATGAGTATGGGCTATTCATAATGCAATTAAAAACTGGAAGGAGCCATGAGATGGTGATGGGTCCCACTGCTGCCAGGCAGCAGGACTCCCTCAGTGTGTGTGTGAGTGTGTGTTATGTGTGTAGTGTAGTACTGTTAAATGTGGTAGTGTCTATCATGTAAATAAAATCGGGGGGAGAGAGGTCACAAAGGGAGGGGATGGAGGAAGGGCCACCTTGGTGGCTCCTTTCCGCCCACCCACAGCCCATGTGCCCATCCCCCCGAGGCCCTAAATGTATATTGATGTCTAGGTTGTGATTAAAATCTAGTGGGGCAGGCAGTCACAGGGGTCCACCGGGGGATCCCGCAATGGGGACCCCCCAGCCAAACCCACCGCCTCCACCTGCCCCACAGTGCCCTATGTGTAGTGTGTGTGATGTGGGGTGGCGGGGGAGGAGAGGGGCTCGGGGAGGGGCACAACTGGGAGAGAGATCCCCGTCCCAGCCGGGCCCGAGGAGGGGCACAACTGGAAGAGAGATCCCCGTCCCAGGCAGCCAACTCCCCAGCTGGCCGCTGTAGGCGCCCCCGCCTCCCCAAGACCACCCGAGGGAAGAGGGGCAAAGGCCCGGCCCCACCAAGAGCCCAGCGCATGAGCGCCCCGGACGCCCACCCACCCCTGGCAGCCCACGCCACCACACCAGGGGACCAGAGAGCCCCAGGCCGCACACACGCATCCTGGTCGGGTCCAAGGCACAGCGCCCCCATCCTCCCCAAAGGAGCCCCCGGCGGGAGGGGAGAGAGCGAGAAGGAGAGCAGACTCCACCCCCATGAGCCTTAACCCTCCCCACTGCCCACCAGGACTCCCGCCGCCCCCTACCCCCTACCCCTCCCTTAGACCCAACGGACACATTGTAATCCCAAGGGTACCTGCCCGGCATCGGATCAGCCCGACCCCGATGGCATGCCCAGGGCGACCAAGCCCCCCCGAGGCCCAGGAAGGGCCTACCGAGCTGGAGGGAGGCAGACCCAGACCCCGGGGCACCCACCCCCCGCCCAGCCCCCACCCCAGCAACCCGGCCGCCCAGCCCCAGGCCAGCCCCCCAACCGCCCTGGACCCCCAGTCGCCCCCCGGCCCGCCCCCAGTGAGCACCAGCCCCCAGGCTCCCAAGGCCCCGGATCCAGTCAGCCACACCGTCCCCTACTCAATGGCCCCCCCGACCACCGAACCAGAGAAACGGCCAGGGCCGATGGACCCCCAAGGCCCCCCAGCCAGCCCCACCCCTGACCCCCACAGAACGACTAGACCCCAGCACCCCTTCCCACTACTTGATGTGACTAATCAGCGGGGTCCAGGAAGACTGAGAGTTAACTGATTGGTGTTTAATGGATGCCGATACAGACTCTAGACTGATGTGATCCAACAGGAGATTTCTGTACTGGTTAATATTTAGATTGTTTTTAGACTTCCAGTTCACTAGAATAGTTTTCTTTGCGATACATAAGGCCGTGAGGACCATATGTGCTTTGTTAGTGTCTATATTAATGTCACTTAGCTCACTCAGTAAACAAAGTTTAGGACATGCAGGAATGTTACATCTAACCCATGTTAATAAATCCTCACAGACCTTATTCCAGAACTTCTGGACAGGTGCACAAAGCCATAAAGCGTGTAAGTAATCATCTGCTGTGTTACCTGTGCACTGTGTGCAGATATCGGAGTGATTAAGACCCATCTTGAACATCCTTTGTCCTGTATAATGCGTTCTATGGAGGACTTTGTATTGTATGAGTTGTAAATTTGGGCTGTCTGTCATATTAAAGGCATTAAGACATATTTGTAACCAAAATGGTTGACTAGGATTGATGGATAAATCTATCTCCCATTTTTAAGTAGGTAGGGAATTTGAGTCATCTACTTTTAACATTAATCTGTATATTTTTGAAAGTAATTTGGGGGTACAGAGGTCCATAAAATCTGCTACTATTCGAGGAAGTTCCAGATCTGTTCGGTGAAGGGGGAATTTTGTGTGTATTACGGTTTTGAGCTGTTGATATTCTAAGAATCTGTTGCTGTTAATCCCATATTGTGATGAGAGTGTATTAAAAGATAACATGTTTCTATTATGGATAATATGTTCAAAGTATTTAATTCCTTGGTTAATCCATTGGTTAAAGTTTAGCATATTTTTGTTTAGTAGAATATCAGGATTGTTCCAGATGGGTGTGAGTTTACATGGTATTACTGAGGAGTTGGTTTTTTTGAGAAATTCCCACCAGGCTGTCAGAGAAGTGCTGATGTTGACACTTTTAAAGCACTTTTGCTTTTTTATACTTAAGCTGAAAAAAGGAAGATCAGAAATTTCCAAATTGTCACAAAATGTTTGTTCTATGTCTATCCACAGGTCATCTAGTGGACTAGGTTTGAGCCATTTTAGGACATATTGCAATCTATTAGCTAGGAAGTAATGTTGAAAGTTAGGCAAGTCTAATCCTCCTCTATCTTTCGGCTTCTGTAAAGTTTTTAAACTGATCCGGGGCAGTTTATTTTTCCAGAGAAATCGGGAGATGTGTGATTCTAGCGATTTAAACCAGGTAGAGGGGGGTTTCATAGGAATCATAGAAAACAAATAGTTGATTTTGGGTAGAACCATCATTTTTATGGTGGCGACTCTCCCCATGAGTGAAATGGGTAGAGATTTCCAGCGAGCAAGATCATCTTCTATAGTCTTAAGAAGGTGAGTGTGATTAAGTTTTGTTAGTTCTGAGAGCCTGGAGGGACCTAATGACTCTCAGGAGCGTCTTTTTTTTTCTTTTTATACTTTTTATTTATAACATTTTAAATGTATAAACAGACACAAGAACAAATAGAGGTCATGGGATGGCAATCAGACAAAACAAGCATATTTCAAAACTTATACAGTATTTCACATGTAGTCAAACAAGGTTAATACTGTCACAGTCAACAAAGTCCAACCATTTTCTCCAGCGTCTTTTTCCCAGCTCCTCCTGGAGCCTCAGAGTAAAGGTCATACGTTCCATCAGTTTAATGCTTTCTACAGTTGAGTTGAACAGGTTAATTGTGGGGGGATCTTTGCGTAGCCAGCATTTTGTTATTGCTTTCTTGGCTGATGCCAGCAGAATCTTTAGGAGGCAGGTGTCATCCGAATTCAGCTCATTCGGAACACATGCGAGATACAGCAATGTGAATGAGCAACTGATGTTAAACCCCAACGTTTTTGATATTATTTTTGCCACCTTCAACCAAAAGGGCTGAATAAGTGGGCAGGACCAAAATATGTGCCCATGTGCTCCCCACAGTTTCTCCAGCACTGGGGAGGGACAGCACTGAACTTAGATTTCTGTTTAGGTGTTATGAAGAAACGAATTAAGTTCTTCCAGCAAAAGTCCTGCCAGGTGCTGGAGTTTGTTGAAGAGAGCTGTATTTCCCAGGCCCTTGTCCACGTGTCCTCTGTAATTACAGTATTTATATCATCTTCCCATTTTTTCTTTATGTAAGTTGTAGAGTCCTTCTTCAATGTAATCAAACTGCGGTAGAGTTTACTGATTAGAGCTTTAAGACTTGCCGAATTATAAGCTCCAAAGAAGATGCTGATAACTGGTGAGGTTTCTCCGAGGTCATAACCTTTAATTTTTTTTCCAACATAGTCACGGAGCTGCAAAAATCTGAAAAAAATCCTGTTTCTCCAGGTCATACACCCTACATAGTGTGTCAAATGACATAAGTTTATCTTTTTTTCAAAAACCATACATACAGCAGTAAGACCATGTGATACCCAGTGTCTAAATCTAACATCCTGAGAGGCCGGTAGGAAATCAGGGTCATATACTGGCCATCTAAGAAGTCTTGTTTCTTCCTGAAGTTGCAATCGTATAACCTCCTCCCTCCAAATTTTTAATGTCAGATTCACCCACTGGCTGGTTGTGAAGAAGTTTTCACCTTTGAGGAAAATGTTACCCAGTCTAGATTGGAGTGGAACATCTGAGAGAGCCATTTCAATAGTCTTCCATTTTACATAGTTGGATGGGTTACACCAACAAACCAGCGGCCTCAGCTGAGCAGATACATAGTAGTCTCGTAAAGAGAGTAGGCCCCCTCTCTCCCCCAGCAACTGCAAAGTACAGAATTTAACTCTTGGTCTCTTTTTAAGCCAAATAAATCTAGAGATGTGTTTATTCCATTCACTGAACTGTTTGTCAGGGATAGGTACTGGCAAAGACAGGAAAAGATAAAATAGTTTGGGGAGAATGTTCGTCTTGATCGTCCGTATTCTGTTGCCAAAATCAAGAGGGAGCAGGCTCCAGTTACTGAGGTCACTGATTATTTCTTAATTAATATGGTTATAGTTTTTATCATATAGTTGTGACAGATCTTTAGGCAGATATTCTCCTAAGTATTAAATGTATTTTGAATACCAATTAAACTTATACTTGGACATTAATTCCTGTTCCGGATGAAAATCAAACGTCATGACCTGTGTTTTATAAACCTTAAGGATATATCCTGAGTAAGTGTCTAACATCTCTATCAGCACCGGCAGACCTGAGTCAGGATAAGCCAGCGTAACCAAGACATCATCTGCATATAAGCACACTTTATATTCTTCCCTGCCAATTTGAATACCCTTTAGTGCAGTCTCCTGGTGAATGGCTTGGGCTAGAGGCTCTATATACCAATTAAAAAGGTATGGGCTTGCAGGGCACTCCTGCCTACAGTCACGTTGGAAAGTTATAGGGTTAGAGAGGCTTCCATTTATTTTTATTCTAGCCGTAGGGGAGGAGTAAAGCGCCTGAATACATTTTATAAAGTCATTGCAAAATCCAAACCTTTTCATTACTAAATAAAGAAAATCCCACCGAACTGAGTCAAACGCTTTTTCAGTGTCTAGGCTGAGAACAATCGAGTTAATTTCCCTTTTGTTAATCTGTTCAATTATGTGTAGGGCCCTCCTTATATTATCCTGGGTCCGTCTATTTTTTAAGAAGCCAGTTTGGTCCTCATCAATTAGCGAAGGCATCATAGCATCCAATCTCCGGACTAGGATAGCAGTGTATAATCTATAATCAATATTTAAATATGCTTTGCAGTCCAATTTGTCTTTTCCCTCCTTAGGTATCACAGATATAAAGGCCTCTTTCCAAGAAGGAGGTACTGGTCCTCCTTTCAAAATATAATTAAAACTGATTTCTAACAAGGGTACCAGACCTAATTTGTCTAATTTGATGAGTTATAGTGGGACTTTTGTCCGTCAAATGTGATTCTTCTAAAACTTTCAATCTTTCCTGTAGCCGTGAGAATTCTATAGTCTTTTTCTTTTTAAGCATAGCTGACCTCGCAGTTATTTTCCCTCTAAGGACAGCTTTAGCTGCGTCCCACACAATACTGGGATTTGTCTCCTCGTTATTTTTGTCCTGTAGATACATGTTCAAATCTGAGGTCATTGCCTTTATAAATGCGGGATCATTCAGCATACCAGAATTTAGTCTCCACAATGTTTTCCTCTGTCTGGCCTCCAGGTGGATATGTAAATAAATTCTAGAGTGGTCAGAAAAATCTCTTTGACCAAGTCTACAGTCCTTTATCTTATTTAAGTCCCTATTATACATAAAACAGTAGTCTATCCTGGAGTGGACAGAGTGACGTGCAGAGTAAAAGGTAAAACCAGAAGCTGATCCATGTATAGACCGCCAGACATCAGTGAGTCCTAAGTCTGATAACATTCTTTTTACACGTTTCTCTGTAGAAGTGCACTTTCTGCTGTTGTTAGTTGTGTCCAATTTAAAAATTTAAGAGTAGACTGAAGTCTCCTGCACAAATAAGAGAACCGTAAGTTTCTGTAGTAATCAGCTCAAACACCTTCTTAAAAAAACTTATATTACTCCCAGGGGGTGCATAGACATTTAACAATGTTACATCCTTTTGATCTATTCTACCCTTTACTAGAATGAATCTGCCTTCCTTATCACTTATTTCAGATATGAGTTCAAATTTGATTTTATTAGAAATTAGGATAGCCACTCCTCGTTTTTTACCACTTTGGTGAGATGAAAAATAGGTGTTCCTAAAGCCCATCCTCTTCAGTTTCACATGTTCTGGGTTAGAGAGATGAGTTTCCTGCCAATAGGCTATATCTACCTTCTCTTTCTTCATTTTTGCGACGAGTTTACTCCTTTTTATAGGGTTATTTACTCCATTAACGTTTAGCGACAAAATATTATACAATTTATAGGACATGACTTAACATGCGAGCATAATAAACCATCCCAGACCTCAAAACAATAACATCAGAACATGAACTCCTAAACCACACAACACTAAACAAGGCTTCCACAAGGAAGGATACAAAATTGTCCTTCGGTAGTGAGGGGACTGGCCACAAGGTGGGGCCCCTCACCAAAACGAGCATCGGGAGATAAGAAAAAAAGAAAAAGTAAAATAGAAGAAAAACTTTAATAAGCACGTCTGAAAGTTATTTGGTGACCCTCTTTCATGTCTATAGGCACCAGCCCCTTAGTAGAATATGAATTAAGGCAGTGCTACATAGTCATTGCTTGTATGAATATCTAAACCGAGAAAATCTAAGCAATGTGGAAATATCTAACTGTAACCTGGGTATATTCTCCTGTAAAATCCTCATTTATTTACCGTGTGTTTTCCTGCTCCCTCCGGAACTCTTTCAGTTTCTCCCGAACGTGCTTCTGGAAATTCCCGCGGCGTGTCGGCTGTATCTCGTGTCAGTGCTTCCTCCGTTATCTGGGCGGATTTGGTTCCCATGGCGAGTTTTTCCACAGCTATACCCTGCTTCTAAAGATCCTCCGCAGCCTGACTTGCGTTGCTGTACAGTACGCTGCCAGATGCTTAAAAGACCCGCATTTTGCTGAGTGGCTTCTGAAAGTGGATTCCTTTCTCCTTTTCTGCACTTCCAGTGCATAATCATGGTCAAAATACACCGGTTTGTCTTGGATGCGCAGGCCTGCTTCCTTTTTCCAAGCGGTGCGAAGGACCTCTTCTTTAACGGAGAACCGGAGAAAGTGGACTATTATTGAGCGTGGTGAGGCAGTCGCCGGTGGTTTGGTCCTGAGGCGCGGTGGGCACGTTACCAAGGTCGCAGTCCGGGCCGATGTCAGTGCCTAATTCACACTTGATAAGGTTTTCAATGAAAGCCGTCACTGAGGTGCCCTCAGATTCTTCGGGCACGCCATAAATTCGAATATTATTTCGTCTAGCTCGGCCTTCTAAATCGGACACTTTGTCCTGTAGTGCCCTCTGGTTCTGCAGTAATTGGACAAGCGTGTCCTTGACGCCGATGTCCCATCTTTCTGTATCAGCCACATTATCCTCGACACGTTGGATGCGGTCCACCACCACCTCTTCCACCTGATTGGTAGCATCTCGGAGTTTTTCATTAATTTCTTTAGTGAATTCGTCCATCTGTCTCTTTATATCCTCTCGAAATCCAGAGCTAAACTCCTGCAAGTCACTTCTAAATTCAGCTTGTAGCGTTGCCGTCCCGGCCGTTATAGTCTCGCTCACAACTTCACTGATCAAGTCCAGGCTTACCATGCGGTCGCCATGTTGCGCAGATGGTGATTCGTTAGCCAGGATTTCTTTTTCCATTTCACGGTCTGGATTATGTCGTAGCCCGTAGCCTCCTTTCTTGGTTTTGTCCCCACTCATTGCTGCACCAAAATATAGCAATTTTATCCAAATATGAAACTCGAGTCTGGGGAAACACAGGGCTAGCACCGGAGATCAGTTTTTATGCAACCATGCCGTGTAGCACACCACCGGAAGTGAGGAGCATCTTTTTGTCTGCAGCTGAACAGCCTGCATACCACACTGAGATGTTAGGATGCTCCCGGCCGTTGCCCGGAGGAACGCCACCTGCAGCGTCCTCTACATGGCGTTCCTTCTGAGCAGCCTGAGAAAATGGAGCCTTTGTTGTGCTCTCTTGGTGATGGCAGAGGTGTTTGGTGACCAGGAGAGGTCCTCACACATATGGACTCCAAAGAGTTTGAAGGACTGCACTCTTCCCACAACCACACCACTGATGCAGAGGTGGTGCGTCACACTTCTTCCTGAAGTTACTATGGGGAGCCGAGCATCCAGCCGCTCTGCTCCCCATCTCTGGAACTCTCTTCCCCCTGATATCCGTAAATTAAATGGATTATTATTATTATTATTATTATTATTCCTGAAGTCCAACATCATTTCCTGTGTTTTGGTGGTGTTGGGGATCAGATTTTTAACCACACGGCACTTTGACAGCCTCTCAGTCTCATCCCTGTATGCTATTTGCAGATGACACAACTTTTTATTAGGTAACAATCTAGAGCAGATGAAGGAGGCGGCCCGAAAAGAACTGAAACACTGGTTTCATGTAAATAAATGATCCCTAAATCTGGATAAAACACATTTCATGGTATTTAATGATAGAGACACACATTTAGAAATGACGTTGGATATAGAAGGTAGTAGTATTGGCAGAGTAAGAGAAGTGAAGTGTTTGGCTGTTATTATTGATGAAAATATTTCATGGAAGCCGCATATTAATGGTATAAAAACAAAAAAAGAAAAACTATTTCTATGTTACATAAAGTAAAGGACTCACTGAACAATAATGCTCTTTATCTATTATATAACTCTGATTGTTCCATATCTGACTTATTGTATTGAAGTATGGGGAACTACATGTAAAACATAGATTAATCCAGTTTTCATTTTACAGAAGAAGCAATAAGAAGCATCAGTGGAAGCAGATCTGGTCCATCATTTAGTAAATCAGGGTTGACTGCAGCATGTTGAAGCTAATGTATAAAACTCAGAGTGAATGTTTGCCCAAAACATTTACAAACAGCATTTGAAAAAAGAGAAAGCCAAAAGGACGCAAAATAAAAGCAAGGTTTAGAAAGAACTGTTGGACGATGTGTTTCAGTGTACGGAGTCCGTTCATGGAACAATCTGGATAAAGAACCCAAAGAAACGAAATCAGTTGTTTCACTTGAACTCCAACTCAGCTTTATTATCATGACACAAGTACAATAAACTGTCTTCCAGTACAACCGTCCAAGAGTAAACAACAACAACATGTAAACAGGATGAGGCAGACGGGATGAGGGGAAGGCGTCTCAGCCCCGATAAAAACATCATTTACTGTGTTTAAAGATTATTCAAGACTGATGAGAAAATCTGATGGAGGAGGTTCATGTGTTCTGTGTTGTTCTGGTATGTCGTAGATCATAAAGTGTAAAATGTGAAGTGTGTGTTAGAACTCAGCGGCGTGTTGGCCTGCAGCTGTTTGGGTATTACTGGTTTCATGGTTTTTTTAAGGGGCAGATTACATTGGTTTTTTTTCTGCTTCTTTTTATTCAGGTGTTTGAAAATTTAGTTTGGATTGATTTGTTTTATTTTTTATTTCTTGTTAAGAATTAAATATTTTAAATTATATATACATATATATATCTAGTACAGGTGCAGGCTATACCATCCAGCACCTCACAGCATGGTTTAAAATGCTGGCAGGCAAAGACTCCATTGAAGGCCATAACCAAGTAGCCGGCATGGTATGGCACCGGTTCTCAAACTGGGGGCGTGGCAACATGACGGGGGAGGGGCATGGGAACTGGGAAAATGTAGCAGACAAACTAAAGTTTTGACAACTTGGAGCCTCATTTATAAAGCTGTGCGTAACAAACTACGGCGCACTTTTACCTTCAGATTTATCAAAGCGTGCACACGCACGTCCTCCACCTGTTTCCGTTTATAAACTAGAACTAACTCTAAAGCGGTGCAGGGGAGGGTCGCCTTGGTGGCTATAAAAGGTCAGGTGGACGCCTGTAATACATATTCATCACATCATTTCCATGGTGGCTCGGGAGGGAAAAAGAGGGAAGAAGTGGAATTTTTCGGGGTGTGAGACAGAGATCCTGATGGACCACGTTGGAAAAGGTAAAAATGTGTAACTGGTGGACACGGCGTGGACGTTACTGGTGTCAGAAAGACAGAATAGTGGCAGCAGGTGGAGACGCTGTCATCACCAGAGGAGTCGGATCGTACAGATGGATATCAGTCGGTAAAACATCCGTCTGTCATGCAGGAGATGGAAGTTCGAACCACAGAGGGGTGAACAGTAAAACCTTCCAGTCGGGTCTTTGGCGAGACGCTGCAGCCCACAGTAGATGGTTGTGGAGAAAAGCTGCTAGATGACAGTAATGATGGCGGTAATGTAGTCGTTTGTTTTAATGTATAAATATGTACATACATCTGAGACTGGTAGCAGTTTATTTAGTGGTAAATAATATTTCTTTCTAGTTCCTGGTGTTCCAGCTGGGTGGGTGGGGCTGCAACTGGGTGGGTGGGGCTGCAACTGTGGGTGGAGAGGGTGAGGCCAGAGACTCCACCCAGCAGCCGTGTCCTCAGAGGAAGTCCTGCAGGTGCAGAGGGAACCATCACCGCTGTTAACCAGGTGGACATGAAGCTGTGGGAAATGGAGACTGGCTGGACAGAAACTGGGACAATTATAAAAGGATTGTGTAAGAATAAATAGATTAATAAAGGAAATCCACCTCTAGTGTGTTTCATCAGCGTTGCATCACTTCTAGACCTCCAGTCTGTCCCCCTGCTGGACCTCAGAATAAATGACCAAAGCTTCCTTCTCACATCTTCTTTTACTGACTGGTGAATGTTGGCAGCAGACTCTCCACCTCATCATCTCCTTCATTTTATTCTGGTTTCCAGTTTCCAGGTTTCCCAGATTTTATTCGTACATCAGGGTCAGAGTTGCCGTGGGGGTAGGAACGTTCTCCCGCCAAGTTTGGGTTTTATAAATCCCAGAAGAGGAATATAGAAATGAGGCCTCTGGGGTCTTGGAAATATTCTAAGAGGTGACCTCGACACTGGAAAAGAGTCTTCTTTGGCAAAAAACAGATGCCGCTTCGGCCCGTTGCTAGGATACGATCGTGTCGGCCATATTGGTCGTGGCAAGAGAGCAGTGACGGTTGTTGCATTAAAACGGGATTATATGTTTATGGATTTTACAGCTGACTGGGTTTGTTGTCTTTTTCATTTTCAGGTTTATGGTGGAAAAAATGAAACAATTGCTACTTAATAATCAGACAGATGCTCAACAGAGTTTGTTTACAGTAAGTTGATTAGATAATGAACGAAAAAATACCAATGTTTCAGTCAGAAGTAGATGTGGTTGTTTGTTCGATACTAAAGATAATTAATATTCGGCCTATCATTATTATAATCATTATATTTCTCAGATTTAAAAGGCCTGCTTAAATTAAGCAGCACACACTTTTCATACACCATCACACCCTGAAGAGAACGTAATTCATCTGGAATCAAACATGAAACAGAGTTGACTGTCGTCACTCTAATACTCTTGAAATACTTCAGAATTGACATTTAATGAACACGTGTATCTTTACTGATCGCCAATGTGCTCGTTCAAGTATTAAAACAATATTTACACAACATAAACAGAACAAATATAGAAATGAAGGATATTTGGCTTTCGTATGATGTCAGAATGTATCTGTGTCGCATTATAACCTTTACCGATAAACTTATGTTTTTGTTGTCCTGCTCGTCTTTAAGATTATTAACCACAAATAAACCAAAAGAAGAGTCTGAAGCATGAATGGACCAGAAAAAATTCTGGGTTAATGACAGCTTGTATGTAAACAGTGTATTTAGACGCCATCAGACCAGGCGACACGGAACCCATGATGCTGTTTATCCTGCACACACCCACCATGTTGGTAACTGTTCGTTCTAGAAATTGTTTTGAAGGAATTACCTTTTCATGACTGTACTTAAATACCTTACATGTCATGGACACCGGACTCTAGTGTTTGCTCTTTTTGTTGTTCTGTCCCTATGTGTGTTTGTGGGCATGATTGTTTCTTCAGACAGATTCCTATGGTGCAGCTTCTCATCTACTCATCATGGCTACCAGTCATCTACTCATCCGCCAGAGTATTTAGACCACATCCCTCCTTCACTCGACGCAGAGCGTTGTACCAACCACACTTGGTATCTGGTTACTTGTATTTTGAGAGATTCTGTAAAGCATTTGTTTCCTGGTGTAAATCCGTTTGGTCTTCCAGTGAATCCAGTGTAAACCAGCCACATCCAGAGCCACGCCTGCACCACTCAGCCCTTCAGACCGAGGACCAGCTGTCTGCCTGCTCGCCGTTAATCTAAACTATTGTTGTCATCAAATAAAGCTTTTTCCCTCAGTTCTAGACCTCTGTCTGCATTTGGGTCTGCACCTCCACTGCTTTGTGACATTACATTCATGATATATCATTGTTTTGTTAACTATGGACATTTTGTGTCAGTTTCACTAGAAAGTTGAATATAACTTGTAGTGAATAGTATGTATATATGTACATATGAGACATGGTGTCCAGGGATTGTTTTTCTCCTGCTTTGTTTGTCCAGTGCTGCTCCTGCAACACAAGCACCTCCAATTGTTTTACTGAGACGTGTTTAAGATTAACTATTAAATAAATAAAAAAATGCATTTTCATATTGTTAGCATTTTATTTCTGTAATCTAGTTAAACACAACATGACTACATATCAGTCCTTACTCACCTCCAAGCAAGTCAACAACTTTCAGGACCAGTTTGCCTGTCTTAATGTTCCTGGTGTTGAAGACGCATCATCTACCTACTTCAGAGCCACTCTCACCTGGACCAATCAGGCAGCACTTTGAGGATCATGTTCTTCAATTTCTCAAGTGCTTTTGATAAAATTCAGCTGCTCTGTTGTGAAAAGCTCCATAAAGACACCTCCCTGGATTCCCTGCTTCAAAACAGCTGACTCAAATGAATGAGTCATTGGACAGAACTCAGGCTGTTGGACCCGTTCAATTTGAGTCTGATGTGTTGCCGTAGAGAGACTGAAAACCTGCAAGGCTGCATCCCTTGTGGGCCCAAACTGAGTAGCCTAGAGTAGAGTTTTCTAGAGGAAAGGACTGAGCTTACGTCTTAAGGAAGCTACAGCCATTCGATGTCTGATTGTTTGATGTCTGTTGTAGAAACAGCAATCTGCTTTCCAGCATCTGCTGGGCAGCAGAACCAGAACCTGAGCCCTAAAGAAACTGATCAACCCGATTAGTTCTGGAGCAAAGAGAGATGTGACTGTCCAGAGGAAAATACTGGATAAGCTGCTGGACATAAAGGTCAACCGCACACCGTCTACACAACGCTGAGGAAACCGTACGTTCAGTCTTCTTCACGTTTGCTTGAACGCAGAAAAGTAGAAGGTTACAGCCAGTAGATTAAATAATTCTTCATCATCATACTGTTTCCTGAACAAAACAAACACCCTGTCACAGCATTGAAATGACTTTTTGGGATTAATCATGTATTTTTGTGACACACTGGTAACTTTAAGAAATTTAGGAGTTCTCATATTTGCAATTAACTTTATTTCCATTGCTAAATCTTTTAAGAGCAGAAAGAAAAAAAAGTGACCTCCTCAGTCGCCTCAGTAGCTCAAAGATCTGTTGGAAAAAATCCATCTTTAAATACGTTATAAATGTGAACACACGTACATACACGTGATTCGTTTTCATTCACCCGCCGGTCCTTTCAGCTGCAGGGAGACGGATTCTGCTGGAACGCGTCCATTCATCACATCATCATGTCTAAAAGCAAAAAGTAAAACTGAACACGTATTCAATGAAAGATGATTTAATTATTAACAGCAAAATATGTTTAATAATGTTTATATTACTGGCATCCTGCACAAAAAGAACTTAAAACATGAGTCGTACTTAATCCAAACTATTTAAAGTGGAATGTTTAACTGGTTTTCATGAATATAGTTTAGATTTGGTTGAGTTAGTCTTGACTGTGGAGTCCTGGAGTAAGGTAAGTAGGACTAAATGAGGACACCTGGTTTGTTTTTAATCTGGGTGATTAGGATAGCATGCCAAGCTTAGAACTCAAAGCAACAACAGTTAAAATATGACGGCCTTAAACAAGCAATAACAAATATACCAATTCAACAAAACAGATACATGTAAAATGTAAAAGACCAGAAGCAGATATTTCTTATCAACGTACCTGGAAATGTGCTGCAGTTGCAGCGTGGTTCCTTAAGCGCCTCTCGATCACCTGTCACAGGACACCAAAACCCAGACAGGGTTCGCTGCAGAGGGTCATCTGGACAAGAGAAGGTCAACAGAAGACTTATCAGTAAACAGCTTGTAATACAAGCCGACAGGTTGAGAATCCTTTACCAATACAGAAAGCAAATGGAGGAGGAATTACAACTCTGTGTATCCACAAAACTATAAAAACTGCCATCAGCAGTGACTGTTATGCTATTTGTTTACTCCGATACAAATGTATTTTACACCACAACCCAGCAAAAGGCAAATTAAATTCTCAGACAACGCTGCCTAGCTTCTGATTTAAAGGACAGCTTCTTAGCAAAGCTAACGTTAGCCAGCATCGTTGTAACAATCTGAAACACACACTTGGCGAAGAAACAGCAGCTAATGAGCTCTGAATATTTGATATGTTGTATTTGCAAATGTCAAAATAAATGCATATTAGAGATGAAACCACTTGTTAGATAGATGATAATTAAACACTGTTTTACTTATGTTCTTTCTCTGTTACGCCTTACTTCCATGAGAGTTTACTGCCCTCATGGTGACCGCTCTGTATAACCCTCCAAACGCTAATGCTAACTTACCTCTTAGCCACCTGTACAATGACATGAACCTTCAGCTGAGCACCTGTCCAGAGGCAGTTCATGTCATAACAGGAGGTTTTAACCATGCAGACCTAAAGAGAGAGCTCCCTAAGTTTCATCAACATGTAAAATGTGTCACCAGAGGAGCTAATACACTGGATAAAGTCGCACAAGCATTAAGCATGGTTACAGGGCTACACAGTTACACCACGTCGGCTTATCCAACCATATGTCCCTGCTCATGATACCAGCATACAGCCCCCCCCTGTTACAACCTGCCCTGATGGGCCTCTGAGCAGCTGCAGGACTGTTTTGTGAGCGCTGACTGGGAAATCTTCAGAAATCAGGACCTAGACGTATACACCTCATCTGTGCTGAGTTACATCAAGCACTGTGGTCAGAAAATTCCAGGTGCATCCAAATCAGAAACCATGGAAGACAACAGAGGTCAAAGCTGCTGAAAGAGAGGAACAGTGTTCAGGTCTGGGGATGAAGCTCATTATAAGGCTGCCAGAGTCAACCTGAAAAGAGGTGTTAGGGAGGCCAAGTCATCGTACAAGAGGAAGACTGAGGAAAATTTCAGCAGCAGCAACATGCGGCAGGTGTGGCAAGAGCCCAAAACGCCATAAGTCTGGCAACTCAGCTGCTGTTGATGAGGCCACATCGGCCGAGAAGTTAAACTGCTTCTTCAGCGTTTTGAGTCTGGGACACCAACAGGAGTACGACCATGCTCACCAGCTTCTGGAAACCACAGCGAACAGTGCAGGTACGGGAGGTCAGACGCACTCTGCAGGCAGTCAACCCAGGAAAACTGCTGGACCAGATGGGGTGACTGGAGGGCGCTGAAAAACTGTGCTGAAGTTTTTACCGACATATTCAACCTGTTCCTGTCCCAGCGCTCTTTTCCACCCTACCTGAAGTCCTCTACAACCAGTCCTCTCCCAAACAACACCAACACCAGCAGCCTCAATGACTCCCAGCCAGTGGTGCTCACACCCATTATTATGAAGTGTTCTGAGAAACTGGTTAGGACTCACATCACAAGTCTTGTTAACCACATTTGACCCCCAACAGTTTGCATACAGGGGGAACAGGTCTACAGAAGATGCCACTGCTCTCCACACCACCCTCACTCATGTGGAACTATGGCAAGCTGCTCTTCATAGACTTCAGCTCTGCTTTCAACACCATCATACCAAGTAGACTGTCAATAAACTACTGGACCTGGATTTTCACAGATTCACCTGTGGTCCTGCTACCAGAGGGTAAGAGTAGGACCACATCTATCCTCAGCCCTTAGCATCAGTACAGGGTCCCCACAGGGCTGAGCCCTCTTCCATACACCCTCTATACCCACAACTGCACCTCCATCCACGTGAACATCACAATCATTAAGTTTACAGACGACACCATTGTTACAGGACTTATCTCAGGACAGCGTACAAGTAGGAGGTGGACAGGCTGTCAACATGGTGCTCCACGAACAATCTCATCCTCGACACCTCCAAGACAAGCAGCTGGTTATCGATTCCAGGAAGAAGAAACTAGACATACAACCCATTTTCATAAACAGGGTTGATGTGGAGAGGTTGACCCCAGCTAAGGCTGCGCCGTGGAGGCCGACCAAGGCCAAGGCTGCGCCGTGGAGGCCGACCAAGGCCAAGGCTGCGCCGTGGAGGCCGACCAAGGCCAAGGCTGCGCCGTGGAGGCCGACCAAGGCCAAGGCTGCGCCGTGGAGGCCGACCCAAGGCCAAGGCTGCGCCGTGGAGGCCGACCAAGGCCAAGGCTGCGCCGTGGAGGCCGACCCAAGGCCAAGGCTGAGCCGTGGAGGCCGACCCAAGGCCAAGGCTGCGCCGTGGAGGCCGACCCAAGGCCAAGGCTGAGCCGTGGAGGCCGACCCAAGGCCAAGGCTGCGCCGTGGAGGCCGACCCAAGGCCAAGGCTGCGCCGTGGAGGCCGACCCAAGGCCAAGGCTGCGCCGTGGAGGCCGACCCAAGGCCAAGGCTGAGCCGTGGAGGCCGACCCAAGGCCAAGGCTGCGCCGTGGAGGCCGACCCAAGGCCAAGGCTGCGCCGTGGAGGCCGACCCAAGGCCAAGGCTGTGCCGTGGAGGCCGACCCAAGGCCAAGGCTGCGCTGGGGAGGCCGACCTGAGCCACAATTGCATCAAGGCAGCACTGAACAACAACATTCAAGGCCATTTACAACACATGCTGCCTGAGGAGAGCCCACAGTATCCTTAGAGACCCCTCCCTCCCTGGTCACCAGATTCTTGAACCTCCATTTTATTCTTCAGCATCTGGACTCCCCAGGCACCTACGCCAAGATCCTGTTTGTGGATTTCCATCTTTAACACCATCTTACCAGCACTGCTTCAGGAGAAGCTCTCCCAGCTCAGCGTACCTGCCTGCACCTGCAGGTGGATCACAGACTTCCTGTCTGACAGGAAGCAGCGTGTAAAGCTGGAAAAACAGACATCTGACACTTGCATGATCAGCAAGTTTTCCCCTGCAGGGCTGTTCTCTCCCCGCTGCTCTTCTCCCTGTACAGCTGCAGGTCCAGTCACCTCCTCTCTGGTGGGGACGAGTCCGCCTGCAGGAGGGAGGTGGACCAGCTGGTGACCTGGTGCAGCAGGAACAACTCGGAGCTTAACTTGTAGACTTCAGGAAGAACACGGTAGATGTGTTTTTACACTTTTATACTCTAATCCCTATAAATACTGTTTATGTTGTGTCTGTTTTTCTTTCTTTTTGTTCTGTTTTTCTTGTTTTTGCGCCACCACTCCACCACTCCAAGACAAATTCCATGTATGTGCAAACTTACACGGCAAAAAGTCCCTTTCTGAGTTTTGATTGAAATAAATAAATAAATAAAGACAGTGTTAAAATGTATTTATTTTTATTTCCTCGTTTATCCTCTTCTTATTTTGGCCCTCCCAGTGTTCCATACCGCGCAGCCTCTTTTGTCACACACACACACACACACACCCACACACACACACACACACACACACACACACACACACACAGTGGAGCGTGCTGATTGGCTCTCTCCAAGAAGTCACGCTCACAAACAAACTTTGGGATGTGCTGTCTCCTTCAGAATAGAAGCTTTGTGGAATTTCTGAACATGTTAAGGGCTTTTAAAGTCACGTGACTTGATGACATCAGAGATGAGGAAAATTAAAACCTAAGATAAAACTAAAAGAACATGTTTGTTTGTTTTGAGCTGCAAGTAAACAGAAACATAGTCAGTTTCCGATCAGAGGAACCCGTCTTAATTTCTAAAGCACCTTTATTTAAAAAAATGCAGCACAAAGAGTTTTACAGAGTCAGCAACAGAAACCCACCAATTCCCCAGTTCAAACTGGAACACTGGAAGTTTAAATTAAAGGAGTAAAATAAGATTAACTTAGGTCAAACAAAATTAAATATCCACTTTCTCTCGATGGCTCTTATTTTGCTAGGACTCAGAGGTGACCAGACTTCCTGTTATGTCTAGCTGTCGGGGGAGCGTGACACAGCCCAGAACCCCCCCCCCCCCCCGACTCCGCGCGCGCAGACACAGACAGTCTGGAGACGGAGGACACGCGGACACACCGACTGACGGAGCTCCATCACCGCGGACTCAACAGCTGATCCGAGCCGAGAGGAGCGCCCCGAGTCCCGGTAGGTGCAGCTGAGAGAGCCGCTGAGGGCAACTGTTGATCCACAGACAGAGGGACAGCGGGACAGAGGGACAGAGGGACAGCATCAGATCGATGGTCAGACTGAACAAGCATCTGATGGTGATGTCACTAATCAATGACAGTGGCGTCACCGTATTTATGGTTTTAATCAGATGAAGAACACGAGCCAGTTCATCAGGAAACTGGTGGGATTATGTCCCTCTGTTTGTCTCTGACCTCCACCTGTCTGCTTCTTCATGTCCACGTCTGTCCTTCTGTCTGTCCCAGTATCTCTGCTGTCTCACGGCTCCGTGTCTCCACGTCTGTTTTTCTCCAAGTCTCAGAGACTCGGTTTCCGACCAGATTTTATGAATCAAAACGTCCCTGTAACTCTCAGGTTGGTAGTTTTACTAAAACCCTATCAAAGGCTGTGCAGCCAGATATTCCCAGATAAGTTATAAAAACCCTGATATTCCTAGATATGATCTAATGTCAAAGATACACGCAGATATGTTTTAATTTCCCCCAAATTCCCAGAGATTAAATGATATTCCAGATATTCCCCATGACAACAAGGAGATGAAAACTTAACTGTAGCCGTTGGCGGGTAAATAATGGAAGCGATGCAGCGACTAGATAGAGCTGGACGGTAAGGCCACAACTTTTATCACGATATCTTTCTTAATTTCAGTTAATACAATATAATATCAGTATAAATATAAAAGCCTCAGAAAAACTACCAAAAATGCCAGAACAGATGCTGTAAAACTACTAATTATTTTGCCAAGTCTATGAAACTCCTCCAGTATAACATTTAAGAAAAATAAACCTGAACAATAAATTAATGTTCACCTTTTATTTGTATTTAGCAAGGCTAAATGAGCCTTCAAAGAAACTTCAAATCACCATCAAAGGTCAAATAAAACGTTTACCTTTCTGAATATTAATATCTTTAAGTTTAAACTACAACACAGGCTTGTTATGTTATTCTTAAAGATTTAAACAACGGTGCTTCAACCAGGCTTCAAAATAAAAGTACTCCAAACTTCTACAATAAACAGGAAAAAATAGTGCGCAACAATTAATGCTTCATCGTCTGACTCAGCATATTCTGACTCAGCATATTCTGACTCAGCATATTCTGAGTGGAAATGCTTCAGATGCACTGTTGCCTGATCAGCAAAACATAATTCACTCAGTATTTTCTTTGTTTTTTAGTTTAGTTTTATTAAGTGTAATGTGTTTTAATTAGGAGTCTGGAACATGACGACACTTTTAACTTTTTAAAAACTTTGTCCACACTCTTCATTAATAGACATTAACATGTGTCGGTAAGCCAGCGCGGGATCCTCCAGCAGCAGCTTCGTACGTTTCATTTCCAGCCTGCTCATGAAACAGCGGATCTCCTGCTCTCATGCAGCAGCTGCTGCGTGAGGTGAGGACAAGTCTGCGTAACACCGGATCCTCATTGAGAAAAGTAAACCTACGTTAGTCCTCAAAAGTCGCTTAAAAAACGCTGCTAGAGGGGAGTGAAAACGAACAGGACAAAGTCACTAAGTTGGCGACACCAAGCCAATCGAGTTCTTCTTTCCTCTCATCAACTATCTCGTCTGCTTTCTCTTTGCTTGTTCAGTCATGTTTGCATTACGAACATGAGCACTCGTTTTGTAGCTAAGACTAATTAACCTAATTAACCTCACGCTGAGCACAGCCAGCTGCTGCTGGGCTTGGTCGGGTTCATAGGTCGGGTTCATAGGTCGGGCTCATGGGTCGGGCTCACGGGTCGAGCTCATGGGTCGGGCTCATAGGTCGGGTTCATGGGTCGGGCTCATAGGTCGGGTTCACTGGTCGGGCTCATGGGTCGGGTTCACTGGTCGGGCTCATAGGTCGGGTTCATAGGTCGGGTTCACTGGTCGGGCTCATGGGTCGGGTTCACTGGTCGGGCTCATGGGTCGGGTTCACTGGTCGGGCTCATAGGTCGGGTTCACTGGTCGGGCTCATGGGTCGGGTTCACTGGTCGGGCTCATGGGTCGGGTTCACTGGTCGGGCTCATAGGTCGGGTTCATAGGTCGGGCTCATGGGTCGGGTTCATAGGTCGGGGTCCGTGTCTTGAACGCCAGTAATCATATACGTGTGTATATCGAAATATCAGAAATGTGTTCAAAACTTATATCACTGTTATTGAATAAAAGAATATTGTGAAATATATTGATATTGAATTATTGTCCAGCCCTACAACTGGATCGTAAATGTGTGTTTATTACTAGGTGAGAATATGCAAATGTAGCCACACCTCCTCCGAGGACCAGAGGCAGAGGTTTATGGTTTGTTGGGGTTAGTTGATGAACTGACTGGGTCACAGATACCCAAATAGATTTATTGGTTTTAAAAACGTTAGATGATTTTATGTCATACCAGCGTGTGTGTTATTTGTACACAGTGTGTTTTTGTTGCTCATGCTGTCAGGACTGAAAACAGATTTTAAATCTCTAGAGTTTGAAGTTTCTGTTCATTTTTACTTAATTGAACCTAATTTCTGTTCAAATAATATTAAGTTTGTTTTTTAGACAAAAAAGTTTGTTTTTAACCCCGTTTTCTCGTGATGTAGCCCCTCCTCCTCAGGTGACCATGTCTGTACTTGGCCCTGCCCCCAGCAGCGCCGACGCCTGTCTCAGCATCGTCCACAGCCTGATGTGTCATCGGCAGAGCGGCGAAAACGAGGGCTTCGCTAAGCGGGCCATCGAAAGTCTGGTGAAGAAGCTAAAGGAGAAGAAGGACGAGCTGGACTCGCTCATCACTGCTGTCACCACCAACGGCGTCCACCCCAGCAAGTGTGTCACCATCCAGAGGACGCTGGATGGGCGGCTGCAGGTAAGATGCAGGAGACAGGTGTGAACCACGACTGAACCGAACCCTGAGCACCTGAGCATCTTCTTTAACTTGGTGTCAGTAAAACCGGAGAGCAGCACCCTCAGACACCTGTGGGGGTCCATGTACACACCCCCCAGAAGGACAAAATACAAAGAAAAGCCCAGCAGGTCTGGGTTGGTACAGGCTGGTCACCAACATCCGACCCCCATAGCAACGAGGTCACAGTCCTCCACCTACACTAAGTGATGGAACTAAGCACAGGGGACCAGAGGGAATGAGATTCAGCCGAATAGTTCTTTAAGGAGGCAGACATTGTCTCACTACTGATGTGGTCAACTAAGAGATTCCTAAACTGCTGAATACACAGATTATTTTTGTTTTTCCAGTTCACAAGGATAGTTTTCTTTGCGATGCATAATGCTGTGTGTATCATGTGTGCAGAGTTAATTTCCATATTAATGTCACCAAAGTCACCTAGTAGACATAGTTCGGGGATTGTAGGAATATTACATTTAAACCATGTTGACATGTCCACACATACCTGAAGCCAGAACCTGCGGACAGGTGTGCAGGACCACAAGGCATGGAGATAGTTGTCAGGTGTGTTTTCATTGCAGTGTGTGCAGATGTTTGATTGTGACAGACCCATTCTGAACGTCCTTTGTCCTGTATAATGAGTTCTATGCAGAATTTTGAATTGTATTAGTTGCATATTTGAATTTTTAGTCATTTTAAAGGTGTTTAAACATATTTGTGACCATTTATCTTTATTAAAGTTACTGGACAAGTCACCCTCCCATTTTGAAGTTGGAAGACAGATTGAGTCTTCTAGTTTGGATAATAGTCTATATGTTTTTGATAATAGCTTTGATGTTGATGCTTTTAAAACACTGATGTGTTTTGATGGTTGAGCTGATGAATGGCAGGTCAGAGATAAACAGATCCTCACACAATGCTTGCTCTACATCTAACCATGTTTCATCCAGACTGCTAGGTTTAAGCCATTTGGAGATATACTGCAGCTTGTTAGCTAAGAAAACATGATTAAAGTTGGGTAGCTCCAATCCGCCTCTATCTTTAGTCTGTTGTAAAGTTTTTAGACTGATACGTGATGGCTTATTTTTCCATAAACATTTAGATATATGTGAGTCCAGTAACTTAAACCAACTGGAGGATGGTTTAGTGGGTATCATTGAAAACAAGTAAAACAAGTAATATGTCATCAGCATAAAGACTTATCTTGTGTTCTATATTTTTGGCATGGATTCCTTTAGTCTCTTTATTTTGTCTTATGGCAGCAGCTAGGGGTTCAATAAAAATAGCAAAGAGTGATGGAGAAAGCGGGCAGCCCTGTCTGGTTCCTCTCTGCAAACAGAAGCTTGGAGAGGTTTGATCATTGGTCTTACCACATGCATTTGGGTTGTTATATAATATTTTTATCCAATCTATGAAAAATGCTTTTTCTGCGTCTAAAGAAATGACTGTGGATTCCAGGTTATGTAGAGTAGAATAATCTATGATGTTAATTAATCTACGCATGTTAGTAGAGGAATGTCTACCTTTAATAAAGCCTGTTTGGTCAGGATGTATTATTAGAGGGGTTATCTTTTCTATTCTTCTGGCCAAAGCTTTGCTAATTATTTTGAGACCTACATTTATTAATGAAATTGGACGGTAACTGGATGGAAGTGTCGGGTCTTTTCCTGGTTTTAATAGTAGAGTAATATTGGCTAGGTTCATATTTGAAGGTATTTTTTGTTTTTCCCTTATTTCTAATATCATATTGTAGAAGGTGGGTGCATTGTCCAGAATTCTTTGTAGGATTCTGCTGGATGATCATTTGGACCTGGACCATCTGGACATGGAATATCTGGGCCTGGACCATCTGGACCTGGGTCATCTGGACCTTGACTATCTGGACATGGACTATCTGGACATGGACCATCTGGACCATCTGGGTCTGGACCGTCTGGACCATCTGGACCATTTGGACCTGGACCATCTGGACCATCTGGACCTGGACCATCTAAACCTGGACCATCTAGACCTGGACCATGTGGGCCTGGACCATGTGGGCCTGGACCATCTGGGCCTGGACCATCTGGACCTGGACCATCTGGACCTGGGGTTTTATTGTTGGGCATATGCTGGAGAGCTTCATGAATCCAAGGTTATTTTATTTTCATGTTTTGGGGGAACACACCCTGAAGGATGACACACAAACAAAAGCCCAGCAGGTCTGGGTTGGTACAGGCCGGTTTGGAGTGTAGTGTACAGTGTATTTAAACATGGAGCTGTTTGCTCTCATTGCTGATTCAGACAGGAAGTTATAACTCTTTCCACCAGTAAGTGGAGTGCAGCTTGTCAAGCTCCACCCATTAGGGCCATTGACAAACATGGCCCCAATAGGAGGGTCCCAAAAAAGTGGTACAGCTCAGGTCGGATATTCTGACACCCTCCCATGTTTTACCTGTGGAAATGCAAAAAAATGCACACCAGCCTGTTCTGTACTGGTCTGGTGAAAACAGGGCTTTAGTCTGGCAGAGGAAGTCCACCTTCAGTTTTCCTCACATTCAGGAAGATTTCTGTTCGTTTTGTCCTTCCTTAAGTCACCAGAACCAGAACCTCTGAGAGGACAGAAACTTCATCACACATGAAGTCACGTGACCTCATCAGGATAAATGAAGTTGGACTGCCTCATGAAGTCATTTTACCGACCGGTGATCTGATGAAGATGAGGGTGATGATGGAGATATACATCTTATAAATTCCTGTGGAAATGCTCCTTAAACAACTGAGTCTTTAGCTTGCTTTTAAAAGTGGATAAGGACTCTGTGGATCGGACGGAGTTTGGTAGATGGTTCCACCACCGGGGAACAACAGAGAAGAAGAGTCTAGCTACTGATGTGGCGCCACCTTGTGGTGGGAGCACTAGGCGTCTTTCACTGGCAGAGCGTAACTGTGGAGAGGGAGTGTAGCTCTGGATTAAGGAGTGGAGGTAGACCGGAGCCGTTTGGGTTATTGTTTTTGTAAGCCAGAAGCAGAGCTTTGAATCTGATGTGCTGCAACTGGAAGCCAGTGGAGAGCGATTAGCAGCGGAGTGACATGAGCTCTTTTGGGCTGGTTGTCTAGTTATGATACTTATGTACTACCAGGATACTGATGTACTACCAGGATACTTATGTACTACCAAGATACTGCTGTGCTACCAGGATACTTATTTACTACCAAGATACTGCTGTACTACCAGGATACTTATTTACTACCAAGATACTGCTGTACTACCAGGATACTTATTTACTACCAAGATACTGCTGTACTACCAGGATACTTATTTACTACCAAGATACTGCTGTACTACCAGGATACTTATTTACTACCAAGATACTGCTGTACTACCAGGATACTTATTTACTACAAAGATACTGCTGTACTACCAGGATACTTATTTACTACAAAGATACTGCTGTACTACCAGGATACTTATTTACTACAAAGATACTGCTGTGCTACCAGGATACTTATTTACTACAAGGATACTTCTGTACAAGGAGTTGGTCATTTTGAACGTTTACACACCATATGAGAGTTTACAGAATGAAGATTTATATCTGAATAGACATGCTTTTATTAATTCTTTTATCCATGAGCATCATTTTACATCTATTTGTGTGGTAGGTGACTTGAATGCTGACATTTCAGATAGCCAGTCTGTGTTTGCTAAGCATATGTTACAGTTCTGTGAAGATAACCATTTTATTCTGTCCAGTCAGTTATTGTTACCAGATGACAGTTATACCTTCATAAGTGAAGCATGGCATACGACGTCATGGCTTGACCATTGCATTAGCTCTGCTGATGCACATGCTGTTCTGAAATCTATGGAAATTCTGTATGAGTATTCCATGTCAGATCATGTACCGTTTGTTATGCTGCTGGATACAAATAGTCTTCCTGAGTTGATACACAGAGTAAATGATGGCTGCAAACTTTCAAAGGATGATCTTTTGTCATATTGTATGAAAACAGGCATTGTTCTAAGCAATATACATTTACCCAGACAGGCCATTATGTGCTCAGATGTTAATTACAATGATATTTCCCACGGTAAGGACCTTTGTGTGATGTATGAAGGTATTGTTGATGCCATATATAAAAGCGGCAGATCATACCTCACATGTCTAAAGGCTAAAAACAGCAAGCCAGGCTGGAACAAGCATGTGGCGGTACGTCATGCAGAAGCTAAACAAGTGTATAAGGCATGGGTACAAGCAGGTAGACCCAGAGATGGACCTGTCCTGGAGGATTAAAAGCTCTCCAGTGCAAGGTATAAATATGCCTTTCGCTACATTGCTAAGTGTGAACAGAAAATGAGAGCGGACTCTATGGCTGAAAAACTGCTGTCTAATAATGTTATGGGCTTCTGGAAGGAGGTGAGGGCTCTTAACAGGGTTAATACATTACTGCCCAATGCCATAAAGGGAGTCTCCGGGGCTGACAATATAGCTGCCCTGTGGAGGCAACACTATTCTGCTTATTTAATTGTGTTAAAAGTGCGCCCTACAAAGTTGGAAGTATTGCTAACGGGGATGCAGTGTTTATCACTCCTTGTGAAGTGCATCAAGCAATATCACAATTGTCTGACAATAAAGCAAATGGCTCGGACAATATTACAGCAGAACATCTCAAGTATGAAAACCCAAAGACTGCTGTACTGCTCGCTTTGTGTTTCTCCGGGTTCATGACCCATGGACTGTTACCTGACTCCTTACTTTCTGTTACTCTCGGGCCTGTCATAAAGGACAAGGCTGGCAAAGTTGGGAGCCTGGATAACTACAGGCCAATAGCCTTAGCTAGTGTTATATCTAAAGTCTTTGAGAAGATATGATCGCCTGTGTCACTGTATAAAAACAACACATAACCAGTTTGGTTTTAAATCCAAGTTGGGAACAGATCTGTGCATTTATGGTCTGAAGGAGGCAGCACAGATGTATTTAAGACAAAACTCCTCTGTGTTAATGGGGTTCATTGATGCATCTAAGGCATCTGACAGGGTCAGCCACTTTAAGCTTTTATATAAATTGAGCTACTATCTCCTGCCCTGTTTAACCTGTACATGGATGAGTTGTCCAATCAACTAAACAACTGTAGAACTGGATGTGTGATTGGTAAGAGTCTGGTGAATCATTTCATGTACGCTGATGATGCGGCCATACTTTCCCCGAGCAGTGCTGGTTTTCAGCAGCTGCTGAATGTTTGTTCTGACTATGGACTAAAGTATGATGTGAAATATAACGCAAAAAAGAGTGTTGTACTAATTTGTCGGACCAAAGGGGACAAAGAACTGTGTTTCCCTGATTTCTACTTGTCTGAACAAAAGTTAAGTGTCTGTTCTAAAGTTAAATATCTGGGTCACTTCATCACAGATCAGCTCTGTGATGATGATGATGATGATGATGATATATATCGAAAGTGTCCAATCTGTATGCCCAAGCTAATATTTTGGCTCGGAAATTTCACGTGTTCAGACAATGTAAAAATCCAACTCTTCAGAAATGACTGTCCACCTCTGTACACTGCCCCATTGTGGTGTAAATATGAGAGAGCAGGTCTACAGAAGCTTAAAGTTGCTTACAATGATGCATTAAGGGTTCTACTCAAGAAGCCCAGGTCCAGCAGTGCCAGTTTTTTGTTCTCTCACGCTCGTGTCAGTACCTTTCAGGCACTAATGAGAAATTTGATGTATAGATTTGTCGCTTGAATAACTCTGAAAACAGCCTTGTCCTGATGCTGGAGAATCCTAGTTTTAGTTCAGTTCATTACCAGTCTTCTCCGTGGAAACACTGGTATACGTGTCTTTTAGAACTGTTGTTGTTGTTGTTGTTGTTGTTGTTGTTGTTTCTTTTTATGGACCTTGAGTCTGACAAATAAAGATGATGATGATGATGATGTACTACCAGGATACTGATGTACTACAAAGATACTGCAGTACTGCCAGGATACTGATTTACTACAATAATATTGCTGTACTATCAGGATACTGATTTACTACTAGGATACTTATGTACTCCCAGGATACTGATGTACTACAAGGATACTGCAGTACTGCAACTATGATGATATACTATAGGGATACTGTTGTAGTACTAGGATACTGATGCACTACCAGTACTACCAGTATTCTGATGTATTTACAGGAATCTGTTGTACTAACAGAATGATGTACTACCAGTATACTGTTGTAACACCAGGATACAGATGTACTACAAGGATGCTGATGTACTTCCAGTACTATCAGTATTCTTATGTACTACAAGATATGGATGTACTATCAGGATAACATTAAGACCAGTGGATATTCCTGGAGTAAGAAAGGGAGGAGGAGGAGGAGGAGGAGGAGGAAGGGCGTCTGGCTTGTTTTGTCTGGAAGACAGGAAAGGGGTGGTGTGTGTGTGAATGTGTGTGTGTTGTGGCTGCCAGCAGACGGGAATGTGGTCTGTCTGGACTCTGATGGATCTCATTCCTCAGAGTTTCCACGCTGAAGCTTCAATTTAACCCCGGCTCTGGTTCAGAACCAGGATCTGGTTCAGAACCAGGATCTGGTTGTCATGGAGCTGTGGGAGCTTCAGACTGTTTTGTCTGTGGTCTTATCCCTTCCCGTCCTTCACCTGAAAACACTCCACCACTCCCTAAACACACACAGGAAGCAGCCATGTTACTCTGCTGCTCGTCTTGGACTGGATCTGGTCCTGTTCTCAGACTCAGTCCAACTTTTCTGAAAACACTGTTAGAAACACTGAAACACTGAAGAGGAAAACCTGATCAGCTACTCAGCTGATCCTCAGGGTTCCAACTTATCGGACACACATATATCTGATATCGCAGATATATCTGTGATATCAGATTTACTTGTGATATGAGCCCGCAGTGATATCTGTGATAGCCTGTGGTATCGGTGGGGTGTTG